>NC_053445.1:16229585-16358981 GCF_007990345.1 Gossypium hirsutum | reverse complement strand
AAATTGAAAATGGATGTTAGTTGTGCTATACATTTGCTTAATGATGAAAGGATCATGAGCTTAGGCTTGAGAGGCATTCGCTTTGGAGTAAAAATAATAGAAATGGTGTTTAGTCAATGCAAGTGTCCATACTGTAGAATGTATGAGTGTTGCAATCGGCCTTAACATAGACATGTGTGTGTCGGCCATATAAATGGGCACCTAAGTTTGATGTGTATGTTCGGCCAAAGGTAAGCATGTTGATGGCTTTATCTTGACTTAGAAGGTTCGGCTAAAGGGAAAATTAGCTAATATGTCGAATTCGATTCGTGAATTCGTACATATGTGACTCTAATGTCTAATGTGTATATGGACTAAGTACCTTGAGGTTCTCTTTGATGTTCGAGTGAATTGTATTGAATCATTTGATGTGATTTAAAATGAATATGACCATTGTGTATTTGAGCAAAAAGGTGGCCATATGACCCATCAAACTCCTTGTCATATTCGGCCATAAGCTAGCAAAATGAGACTTTAATGAGTTAAATTTGTTTGATTTAGCTCTAGGAGTTAAAGGAGGTGAATCGAGCAAAGGCAAAGAAAAGGTCATCGAGTAGCCGAGTTGGAACCGTCTTACCCAACACGAGGTAAGTCATTAAGCATGTAGTTGGCGTTATTTCAAATGGTCATAATGTTTATGTATTGATGCTGAATGGAATGAATAAATATACATATATATATGCATGTACGGATGTGATAATGAAATTGTTGAATGGAAAGAAAAGAGGTAAGATGTACTGAGTTGTTGATCTCGGCACTAAACGTGCGGGTATAACCATTTACGACCATGAGATTGGCGCTAAGTGCGCGGGATTAAATTGTACAGCACTAAGTGTGCGATTTGACTATGTTGCACTAAGTGTGCGAAATGAATATGATGCACTAAGTGTGCGAATTGACCATGCGGCACTAAGTGTGCGAGTTTGACTATATAGCACTAAGTGTGCGATTTGATTACGTAGCACTAAGTGTGCGAGTTGATTATATAGCACTGAGTGTGCGGACTCAATATACATTCGTGAATCATTATGACACTATGTGTGCGACACTATTGAGTCGATCGCGGACAGCGGATCGGGTAAGTGTCTTGAGTACTTGGCTAATAGGTGCTATGCTTATACTTGGTGTTGAGCTCGGTAAGTTTGAACCTATGTGACAAATGTACTTGAAGTCACGTACATAAAATTATCGTAGGATGGGTGAAAGGCCGTTTAGTCGTTCGATTGTAACGAAAATAAATTGATTAATGAAAATGCTTCAATGTCCTATTGATGAGTATATGGAATGTGAATGCATGAATTGATATGAAACTGAATCGATAGGTTGGAGGAACTATGGTATGGTTCGGTATGGATGGAGTAAATTGTCTCGTTCCATTTGTTTCCTCTTGTGATAATGTTATTGATGGATGGTAGTGCATTGCTTATGACTTACTGAGTTATAAACTCACTCGGTGTTTCCTTGTCACCCATTATAGGTTGCTTGGACTCATCTAATTTTGCGGGGTCAGGCCGTCATCGAAGTCATCACACCGGATAGCAAGTTTTGGTACTTTCTTCTTAGTTGGCTTAGAAGAACATTTTGGCATGTATAAGCTATTACGTTGTGTTTGAACCTTGGCATGTAAACTTTAAGCCATGCGAAAATGGCACGAATGTTCGATTGAGTTGGATCAAGGGTAGGCATGGAAATGGACCTAGTTACTTTCGTAACAGATGCTGGCAGCAGCAGTGTCATGAGATTGAAAAATCACTAAAAAATAGTAGGAGTGGAATTAATTGATGAATAAATTATGTAATCGAAGCTCGATGAGTCTGTTTTCATGAGGAAGTAACGAAAAGATCATATGGGCAGTATATTAAGAGATAATCAGATTTTTGTGGGACAGGGCCAGAACGGTTTCTGGATTCCCTGCTCCGACTTTGGAAATCATTATAAATTAACCAGAGACAATTAGGGGTCGTACCATATATGTACAGATTCCACTCTGAGTCTAGTTTTCATAGAAACAAACGGCATCAGTATTGTAGCCCCGGCAGGGAGATATCCAAGTCGTAATGGGCAAAGGTCAGTGTAGTCGACCCCTGCAATATGAGAGACTTTGACTAATAAACTGTACTAATTGGCCAGACCAAAAAATTCTAGAAAAAAATACATAGATGGGCACATGAGTCTAGTTTCTGGGAAAAATCACGAAATTGATTTCGAGTTACGAAACTCAAGATATGATTTTTAAAACGACTAGTACACAGATTGGGCAGTGTCTGGAAAATAAATTTTATAAGGGGTTAAAGTCAGTTAACACCTCGTGTTCGACTCCAGTGTCGGTTTCGGGTTCGGGTGTTACATTGATTGGTATCAGAGCAGGTTAGTCTGTCTAGGACTACCATAGCGCGTATGGGTCTAGCTATACATGCCGAATGTTAATGTTTAAATGTGTGATGACTTCCGACGGTTGAAATGTTTTTGTTTGATTAGTAAATGGACCCCGGTGAAGAAAGAACCCTAGCGGATGACGTTGAGAGCGTGCGGCTGCTCCTGCACAAGGGACGCCACCTGTTGAACCTCAGTCATCTGCGAATAATCAAGGTGAGGGGGCTAAACAAGCCTTCTTTACCATGATAAATGAGTGGGTCGCGCAATATGCCCGAACCAACCCGGCTGTCCAACAATTCCCAAATTTGAATAATCCACCCCAAGAGCCTGTAATGCCATCAGTCGCTGATCCTGTGAGGCTGAGTAAGCCACCTGTAGACGTGATTAGGAAGCGTGGGGCCGAGGAGTTCAAGGCCATAGTAACTGATGATGCCGAAAGGGCCGAGTTCTAGCTTGATAACACCATTCGGGTGTTCGATGAATTGTCATGCACACCCGACGAATGTCTAAAATGTGCTGTATCTTTGTACGAGACTCAGCCTACTATTGGTGGAGGACCTTGATTTCCATAGTCCCGAACGAGCGAGTAACTTGGGACTTCTTTCAAACGGAATTCCGAAAGAAATTTATTAGCCAACGGTTCATTGATCAGAAGCGTAAGGAGTTCTTGGAACTCAAGCAAGGCTGTATGACTGTATCTGAATACGAACATGAATTCGTAAGACTCAGTAGGTATGCCCGAGAGTGTGTAGCTGATGAGGTTGCTATGTGCAAAAGATTCGAGGAAGGATGAATGAAGATTTAAAGCTACTAATGGGTATTTTGGAAATAAAAGAATTCGTAACACTAGTCGAACGAGCCTGCAAGGCGGAAGAACTTGGAAAGGAGAAGAGGAAGGCTGAATTTGAAGCTAGAGATTATCGTAAAAGATCGACGGGTAAAGCTCCGTTCTCAGCTGTAAAGAAGTTCAGGGAGGACATTAATAAGTCAAGGGCGACTGCGGGAATTTCCATCAGGGCAAGACCATCGATGGGCTCCCGAGCTACTTCGGTAGCTAGTGTGGGCAATAATCGTCACGAGAAACCTGAATGTCCCCAATGTGGAAGACGACACCTAGGTGAATGTTGGGGCAAGTCTACTAGCAGGGCCTGTTACGGATGCGGTTCGAAGGACCACTTCATTAGAGATTGCACGGAGCTGGATGAGAAGAATAAGATTCAAGGTGCAAGACCTAGTGGAGTGACATCTAGAGGTAGACCACCGAGAATTTTAGGAGGCAGGGGTGGTAGTCAGAGGGGGGCCTCTGATACGGCCGATCGAGCCGAGAACCGTACTCCTGCTAGAGCATATGCCATTCGCGCACGAGAGGAGGCATCCTCCCCCGACGTCATCACTGGTACCTTCACTCTCTTTGATACTAATGTGATTGCATTGATTGACCCTGGTTCTACTCATTCATATGTATGCGAAACCTTAGCAACCAGTAAGACTCTACCTGTTGAGTCTACTGAGCTCGTAATTCGAGTATCAAACCCGTTGGGTCAATGCGTACTTGTTGATAAAGTGTGTAAGAGATGCCCTCTAGTAATCCGAGAATCCTGTTTTCCGGCCGATTTGATGCTTTTGCCGTTCGACGAGTTTGATGTTATTCTTGGTTTGGATTGGTTAACCGCGCATGATGCGGTTGTGAATTGCAAAAGCAAGACTATCGATTTGAGGTGCGCAAATAACGAAATAATCCGAGTTGAGTCTGCGGACTTAAGGGGGTTGCCAGCTGTAATATCAGTAATGTTGGCCCAGAAATATGTAAGGAAAGGGTGCGAAGCATACCTCGCGTATGTACTTGATGACAAGGAGTTAGAAAAGAAACCCGAATCGGTGCCGGTGGTTTGTGAATACCCGGATGTTTTTCCTGAAGAGTTACCAGGTTTGCCACCTGTTCGGGAGGTAAAGTTTGGTATTGAGCTTGTACCTAGAACTACGCCAATTTCGATCGCTCCGTATCGTATGGCACTAACCGAGTTAAAAGAGTTGAAAGCTCAGTTGCAAGAATTGACGGATAGAGGTTTCGCTCGACTGAGTTTCTCACCTTGGGGTGCACCAGTATTGTTCGTGAAAAAGAAGGACGGAACCATGAGGTTGTGCATTGACTATCGTCAACTGAATAAAGTGACGATAAAGAATAAGTATCCGTTACCGCGTATTGATGATCTGTTCGATCAATTAAAGGGAGCATCGGTGTTTTCAAAGATAGATTTGAGATCGGGTTATTATCAGTTGCGGATTCGAGATTCGGACGTACCCAAAACTGCTTTCAGAACGAGGTACGGTCACTACGAGTTCTTAGTGATGCCATTCGGGCTCACTAATGCCCCTGCGGTGTTTATGGATTTGATGAATCGGATCTTCAGGCCGTATTTGGATCGGTTCGTAGTTGTGTTTATTGATGACATCTTGGTCTATTCAAGAGATGAGACCGAACATGCTGAGCATCTGAGGCAAGTGTTGCAAATTTTGCGGGATAAGCAGTTATATGCTAAGTTCAGTAAGTGTGAGTTCTGGTTAAGAGAGGTTAGCTTCTTGGGTCATGTGGTATCCGCATCGGGTATTCGAGTTGACCCGAGCAAAATTTCAGCCATACGTAACTGGAAGCCTCCGAGACATGTTACCGAAGTCCGGAGCTTTCTAGGGCTCGCCGGTTATTACCGACGATTTGTCAAAGGTTTCTCGATGATAGCCACACCAATGACGAAGCTACTTCAAAAGGATGTTAAATTCGAATGGACGGAGAAATGTCAGAAAAGCTTCGATCAACTGAAAACTCATTTGACTGAAGCTCCAATTTTGGTGCAACCCGAATCGGGTAAAGAGTTTGTCATTTATAGTGACGCATCCCTACTTGGGTTGGGTTGCGTATTGATGCAAGAAGGTCGAGTTGTGGCCTATGCGTCGAGACAATTGAAGCCACACGAGAGAAATTATCCGACCCATGATCTCGAACTAGCCGCCATTGTGTTTGCATTAAAATATGGCGACATTATTTGTTTGGTGAGAAGTGCCATGTGTTTTCGGATCACAAAAGTCTCAAATATTTGATGACTCAACGAGACTTGAATCTGCGATAAAGACGTTGGCTTGAGTTGTTGAAAGATTATGAGCTTGTCATTGATTACCACCCGGGAAAGGCTAATGTGGTTGCGGACGCCTTAAGCCGGAAATCACTGTTTGCTTTGCGAGCGATGAATGTACACTTGTCTGTTCTACCTGACAATGTGCTAGTAGCTGAATTAAAAGCCAAACCATTATTGACTCATCAAATTCGTGAAGCTCAGAAAGTCGATGAGGAATTGGTTGCAAAACGAGCTGAGTGTGTTCCGAACAAGGAATCAGAGTTTCAGATTGATGATGATGGTTGTTTGAGGTTTAGAAGTCGTTTGTGTGTTCCAAGGAATTCGGAACTCATTCCGATGATTCTGAACGAAGCCCATTGTAGCCGAATGTCAATTCACCCGGGGAGCACGAAAATGTACAACGACTTGAAACGTCGGTTTTGGTGGCGTGGTATGAAACGAGACATCTCCGACTTTGTTTCGAGATGTTTAATATGTCAACAAGTGAAAGCGGAACATCAAGTGCCTTCAGGGTTACTTCAGCCGATCATGATACCCGAGTGGAAATGGGACTGAGTCACAATGGACTTTGTGTCCGGACTGCCATTGTCCGCAAGTAAGAAGGATGCGATTTGGGTTGTTGTTGATAGGCTGACTAAGTCGGCTCACTTTATCCCCGTGCGTACGGATTTTTCATTGGATAAACTAGCCGAATTGTATGTTTCTCAGATTGTGAGATTACATGGAGTACCTATTTCTATCGTGTCGGATAGAGATCCGAGATTCACCTCGCGATTTTGGAAGAAATTGCAAGAAGCTTTGGGTACCAAGCTGTATTTTAGCACCGCTTTTCACCCCCAAACCGATGGTCAATCCGAGCGGATAATTCAGATACTTGAGGATATGTTGAGATGTTGCATCCTCGAGTTCAGTAGTTCATGGGAACAGTATTTACCTTTGATTGAATTCGATTACAACAATAGTTTCAATCAAGTATTAAGATGGCACCGTATGAGGCTTTGTACGGTCGTAAATGCCGTACGCCATTGTTTTGGACCGAGCTTGGTGAAAGTAAAATTTTCGGAGTTGATTTGATTAAAGATGCCGAACAAAAAGTAAAGGTAATCCGCGAAAGTCTGAAGGTAGCCACAGATCGTCAAAAATCGTATGCGGATTTAAAACGAAAGGACATTGAATATCAGGTGGGAGATAAAGTGTTTCTTAAAGTGTCACCTTGGAAGAAGGTACTCAGATTTGGCGGTAAAGGCAAGTTGAGCCCGAGATTCATTGGGCCGTACGAAATTTCCGAACGAGTGGGGCCGATTGCATATAGATTGATTTTGCCCCCTGAACTTGAAAGGATGCACGATGTCTTCCATGTTTCAATGCTTCGACATTATAGATCCGATCCGTCACATGTGATTAATCCCTCAGAAGTTGAAATTCAATCTGACTTGAGCTATGAAGAAGAACCGATTCGTATCCTAGCTCGTGAAGTGAAAGAGTTGCGAAATAAAAGGGTTCCGTTGGTTAAGGTGTTGTGGCTCAAACACGGGATCGAGGAAGCAACCTGGGAACCCGAGATCTCGATGAAAGAACGATATCCAAACCTATTTACCGGTAAGATTTTCGAGGACGAAAATTTCTTAAGTGAGGGAGAGTTGTGACAGCCCAAAATTAACCCTAGTCGGGAAGTGGTTTCGGGACCGCTAAACCGAGTCACCGAAAGGTTTGAATGTGATGTTTATTGTCTAGAATATGTAATCATGAATGTGTGAAAATTTCAAGCTTCGATTTAGTCGATTGCATGTGAATTTAGTCAATAGGACTTATATGGGAAAATTTTAAAATGTGATAGGTCAATGCATGAGGACCTATTAGTGCATGTGGAAGAAAAAGGGGACTTGCATGTCAAATTCCCCCTCCCTAATATGTAGTGGCCGGCCATGCTATGGGTGGAAACATGTCACCAACATGTTGTGTTAGTGATGTATGGTAAGGAAAATAAAATAATAAGCATGATAATTAAATAATGAAAGGAAGGGTGATGGAAAAAAAAATAACATGGTCTCACCCCCTTGTTGCCGTGAATTGAAGAAAGAAAAAAAAAGTGTTCATTCTTGAACATCCTTGGCCGAATAGAGGAAAGAAAGGAAGGGGAAAAAGCTTGAGAAGGGGGGGGGGAATGGGTGAAGAAAACTAAGTGTTCATCTTTGTTTCTTCTAAGCCGAATGTGAAGGAAGGAATAGGGGCAAAGAACTTTTGGCCATTTGAATGCTTAATAAGGTTAGTATATTGTGTTAAAGTTGTGAAATTTTAGCTTGTTTTAGGTTAATTATCATGGTTCTTACTTAGACCATGCAAAATTTTTAACTTTGATGGATGGATGGAGCATTCGGCTATGGCTATTAAAGAAGGAAATTTGATTACTTCCTTTAAGTTTTGATGAAGAATGTGTTGAGGAAAGAAATTGATCTTGCTAAAAATATAAATTCTAAATGCTCATATATGTAATACCCAAATAAAAATGCTTGATGTCTTGAACAAATATTGTTTCGATGGGTGGAATGAGTAATGTCATGTATAGGTTTCGGCTATGGATTTTCATGTTTAATATTTTTTATGTTGGTGTTCAAATTGAAAATGGATGTTAGTTGTGCTATAACATTTGCTTAATGATGAAAGGATCATGAGCTTAGGGCTTGAGAGGCATTCGGCTTTGGAGTAAAAATAATAGAAATGGTGTTTAGTCAATGCAAGTGTCCATACTTGTAGAATGTATTGAGTGTTGCAATCGGCCTTAACATAGACATGTGTGTGTTCGGCCATATAAATGGGCACCTAAGTTGATGTGTATGTTCGGCCAAAGGTAAGCATGTTGATGGCTTTATCTTGACTTAGAAGGTTCGGCTAAAGGGAAAATTAGCTAATATGTCGAATTCGATTCGTGAATTCGTACATATGTGACTCTAATGTCTAATGTGTATATGGACTAAGTACCTTGGGGTTCTCTTTTGATGTTCGAGTGAATTGTATTGAATCATTTGATGTGATTAAAAATGCATATGACCATTGTGTATTTGAGCAAAAAGGTGGCCCTATGACCCATCAAACTCCTTGTCATATTCGGCCATAAGCTAGCAAAATGAGACTTTAATGAGTTAAATTTGTTTGATTTAGCTCTAGGAGTTAAAGGAGGTGAATCGAGCAAAGGCAAAGAAAAGGTCATCGAGTAGCCGAGTTGGAACCGTCTTACCCAACACGAGGTAAGTCATTAAGCATGTAGTTGGCGTTATTTCAAATGGTCATAATGTTTATGTATTGATGCTGAATGGAATGAATAAATATACATATATATATGCATGTACGGATGTGATAATGAAATTGTTGAATGGAAAGAAAAGAGGTAAGATGTACTGAGTTGTTGATCTCGGCACTAAACGTGCGGGTATAACCATTTACGACCATGAGATTGGCGCTAAGTGCGCGGGATTAAATTGTACAGCACTAAGTGTGCGATTTGACTATGTTGCACTAAGTGTGCGAAATGAATATGATGCACTAAGTGTGCGAATTGACCATGCGGCACTAAGTGTGCGAGTTTGACTATATAGCACTAAGTGTGCGATTTGATTACGTAGCACTAAGTGTGCGAGTTGATTATATAGCACTGAGTGTGCGGACTCAATATACATTCGTGAATCATTATGGACACTATGTGTGCGACACTATTGAGTCGATCGCGGACAGCGGATCGGGTAAGTGTCTTGAGTACTTGGCTAATAGGTGCTATGCTTATACTTGGTGTTGAGCTCGGTAAGTTTGAACCTATGTGACAAATGTACTTGAAGTCACGTACATAAAATTTATCGTAGGATGGGTGAAAGGCCGTTTAGTCGTTCGATTGTAACGAAAATAAATTGATTAATGAAAATGCTTCAATGTCCTATTGATGAGTATATGGAATGTGAATGCATGAATTGATATGAAACTGAATCGATAGGTTGGAGGAACTATGGTATGGTTCGGTATGGATGGAGTAAATTGTCTCGTTCCATTTTGTTTCCTCTTGTGATAATGTTATTGATGGATGGTAGTGCATTGCTTATGACTTACTGAGTTATAAACTCACTCGGTGTTTCCTTGTCACCCATTATAGGTTGCTTGGACTCATCTAATTTTGCGGGGTCAGGCCGTCATCGAAGTCATCACACCGGATAGCAAGTTTTGGTACTTTCTTCTTAGTTGGCTTAGAAGAACATTTTGGCATGTATAAGCTATTACGTTGTGTTTGAACCTTGGCATGTAAACTTTAAGCCATGCGAAAATGGCACGAATGTTCGATTGAGTTGGATCAAGGGTAGGCATGAAATGGACCTAGTTACTTTCGTAACAGATGCTGGCAGCAGCAGTGTCATGAGATTGAAAAATCACTAAATATAGTAGGAGTGGAATTAATTGATGAATAAATTATGTAATCGAAGCTCGATGAGTCTTTTTTCATGAGGAAGTAACGAAAAGATCATATGGGCAGTATATTAAGAGATAATCAGATTTTTGTGGGACAGGGCCAGAACGGTTTCTGGATTCCCTGCTCCGACTTTGGAAATTCATTATAAATTAACCAGAGATAATTAGGGGTCGTACCATATATGTACAGATTCCTCTCTGAGTCTAGTTTTCATAGAAACAAACGGCATCAGTATTGAAGCCCCGTGCAGGGAGATATCCAAGTCGTAATGGGCAAAGGTCAGTGTAGTCAACCCCTGCAATATGGGAGACTTTGACTAATAAACTGTACTAATTGGCCAGACCAAAAATTCTAGAAAAAAATAAATAGATGGGCACATGAGTCTAGTTTCAGGGAAAAATCACGAAATTGATTTTCGAGTTACGAAACTCAAGATATGATTTTTAAAACGACTAGTACACAGATTGGGCAGTGTCTGGAAAATAAATTTTATAAGGGGTTAAAGTCAGTTAACACCTCGTGTTCGACTCCGGTGTCGGTTTCGGGTTCGGGGTGTTACATCATGAGATCATTTTATTCGGGATTGCCCGGAGTTGACTAAGAAAGATAATGTTTGGAGTATGAGACCAAGTAACATGTCAACTCGAGGTAGACCACTCAGAAATATGGGTAATGTAAGTAAAAGTTAGAGAGTAACTAAAGACACAGCTATTAGATCTGAGGCTCGTGCACCTGCTAGAGCTTATGCTATTCGCGCCCGCGAAGAGGCTTCATCCCCAGATGTTATTACCAGTACTTTCATTCTCTATGATACTAGTGTGTCTTGGATTGACTCATTCTTATGTATGTGAGACTTTAGTATCCAGTAAGACTTTGCCTATAAAGTCTACTGAGTTTGTGATTAGAATATCGAACCTCTTAGGCCGGTGTGTCTTGGTTGATAAAGTGTGCAAGAATTTTTCGTTGATGATTTGAGATTCATGTTTTCCGATCGATTTGATGTTGTTGTCATTCGATGAATTTGATATAATTTTGGGTATGGATCGATTAATGTTACATGATGCTATTGTGAATTGTAAACGGAAGACTATTAATTAGCAATGCCAGAATGATGAAATAATTTGAATTGAGTTTAATGATTTGAATGGTTTATCAACAGTGATTTTTTTATGTTAGCTCAAAAATATGTGAGAAAGGGTTGTGAAGCTTATTTTTCCTATGTGCTCGATTCTAAAGTGACCGAAAAGAAAATTGAATCAGTACCAGTTGTGTGTGAGTATCTGGATGTGTTTCCTAAAGAGTTATCGAGTTTGCCACCGATATAAGAGGTAGATTTTGGTATTGAGTTAGTATTGGGGACAACTTCAATTTCGATAGCTCCGTACAGAATGGCACCGACCGAACTAAAAGAATTGAAAGCTCAATTGCAAGAGTTGACAAACAGAGGATTTGCATGATCGATTTTCTTGCCCTGGGTGCTCTTGTATTGTTTGTGAAAAAGAAAGATGGCACTATGAGAATGTGCATTGACTACAGACAGTTGAATAAAGTGATGATAAAGAATAAATATCCTTTACCACGAATTGAGGATTTGTTTGATCAGTTGAATGGGGCTACAATGTTTTCAAAAATAGACTTGAGATCAGGTTATTATCAGTAGATAGTCAAAGAATCAGATGTGCCAAAAACTGCTTTCTGAATAAGGTATGGACACTATGAATTTTTAGTTATGCCTTTTGGACTAACGAATGCCCCTACAGTCTTTATGGACTTGATGAATCAGATATACAGGCCGTATCTGGATCGATTTGTGTAGTGTTTATTGATGACATTTTGATTTATTCTTGTGATGAGACAGAACATGCCGAGCACTTAAGAATTGTATTATAGACTCTGCGTGATAAGAAGTTGTATGCAAAGTTTAGTAAATGTGAGTTTTGGTTGCGCGAGCTTGGTTTTCTGGGGCATATAGTGTCAGCTAAGGGGGTACGAGTCGATCCGATTAAGATTTTAGTGATTTTAGAATGGAAGCCTTCGAGAAATGTTTCAGAGGTCCGCGATTTTCTGGGACTAGCGGGATACTATAGACGATTTGTGAAAGGCTTCTCGATGATGGTGACTCTATTGATGAGATTACTTTATAAGGATGTTAAATTTGAGTGGTCAGAAGAATGTCAACAGAGTTTTTGAGCAATTGAAAGCATTGTTAACAGAGGCACCAGTGTTGGTTCAGCCTGAATCGGGTAAAGAATTTATAGTTTACAGTGATGCATCGTTGAATGGTTTAGGCTGTGTGTTGATGCAATAAGGCAAAGTTATAGCCTATGCTTCAAGATAGTTAAAACCACATGAAATGAATCACCCGATGCACGATCTTGAGTTAGCAGCTATTGTGTTTGCATTGAAGATATGGCGACACTATTTATTTGGTGAGAAATGTCATATTTATACCGATCACAAGAGCTTGAAATATCTGATGACTCAAAAAGGTTTGAATTTGAGACAACAGAGATGGTTAGAATTGCTAAAAGACTATGAGTTAGTAATTTACTATCATCCGGGAAAAGCTAATGTGGTCGCTGGTGCTTTTAGACGAAAGTCTCTATTCGCTTTGAGAGCTATGAATACTCATATAGCTTTGTGTGACGATGGTGTGATTGTAGCCAAGAGGAAAGCGAGGCCGTTCTTTTTACAGCAGATTATCGAGGCCCAAAAAGTTGATAATGAAATGTTAGCAAAACGAGCTCAGTGTGAATTGAATCCTAAATCAGAGTTTCGAGTTGGTGATGATGATTGCTTGAGATTTTGAGATCGAATCTGTGTTTCGAGAATGTCCGAGTTGATTCAAATGATTTTGAGTGAAGCACATAGTAGTCGATTATCGATTCATCCGGGGAGTACGAAAATTTACAACTATCTAAAATAGTTTTACTAGTGGCCTAGTATGAAAAGAGATATCTCAGAGTTTGTTTCAAGATGTTTAGTTTGTCAGCAAGTTAAAGCTGAACATCAGGTAGCTTCGGGCTTATTACAACCGATTATGATTCCTGAGTGGAAATGGGAGAGAATCACTATGGACTTTGTGTCGGGATTACCTCTATCTCTGAGAAAGAGAGATGCAATCTGGGTGATAGTTGACAGATTGATGAAATTAGCTCATTTTATTCCAGTGAGAATAGATTATTCACTTGATAAGTTAGCTAAATTATACATTTCTGAGATCATTCGTTTGCACAGGGTGCCAATTTCTATAGTCTTGGATAGAGATCCAAGATTTACATCACGATTTTGGAAGAAATTGCAAGATGCATTGGGTACGAGATTACACTTCAGTACGACATTTCATCCACAAACAAATGGTCAATCCAAGCGGATCATTCAGATTCTCGAGGATATGTAGACATGTTGTACTCTTGAGTTTGAAGGTACGTGGGAAAAGTATCTACCATTGACCGAATTTACATATAACACTAGCTTTCAATCGAGCTTAAAAATGGCACCATACGAAGCACTTTACGATCGTAAATGCAGAACACCGTTATACTGGATTGAGTTGAAAGAGAATAAGATTCACAGGATAGATTTGATCAGAGAGACTGAGCAAAAAGTGAAAGTGATCCGAAACAGTTTGAAAGTAGCATCAGATTGTCAGAAATCTTACGCAGATTTGATACGGAAAGATATTGAATTTGAGATCAGGGATAAAGTTCTTTTGAAAGTATCTCCATGGAAGAAAATACTTCGATTCGTCAGAAAAGGCAAGTTAAGTCCGAGATTCATCGGGCCGTATGATATTATCGAGCATATTGGAACGGTCGCTTACAGATTGTTGTTGCCACCTGAGCTAGAAAAGATTCATAATATTTTTCACATATCGATGCCTTAGTGAAAGTGTTGTGGCACAAACACAGAGTTGAAGAGGCTACGTGGGAGCCCGAGAATGCTATGAGAGAGCAATATCTGAATCTGTTAAACGGTAAGATTTTCAGGGATGAAAATCCCTAAGGGGGAGAGTTGTAACAGCCCGGTTTAGACCCTAGTTGGAACAGTGGTTTCGGGACCATAAATCTGAGTCAAAATAATATTTTAATATTATTTTCTATGTTTACAGTATGATATATGATAGGTGTAAAAATTTCGTATGAAAATTTTATCCTTATAATGATATTAGACCATGGATAGTGGGAATGGACATAAATGACCATCCATTATATGTTATTATATGTTTTTATTAAAGGTTAATAATGTAAATTAGTTAATAAGTTATATAAGATAAAATAAAATGTAAAATTTCTTTTATCATCATCTTCCACCACCGAATATAGAGAAAAGAAACAACCATTGAAGCTTCATTAAGTTCGGTCCTTGCATGATTTATTAGATCAAGAAAGGAGAAATTCAGATCTAGACCGAAGCAAGAATAAAGTGCTCGATTGATTGACTAATCTAGCCATTACTACGTCCGAGGTAAGTTCGGATATAATGCATATGGTTTCAAATAATGTTTAAATGAGATTAAAGGAACAGAAATAAGATTGTGAAATTTAGTATGTGAAATGTGGGTGGAATTTATGCGGCACTAAGTGTGCAAATATCAAATATCTACGGCTACCAAAAATGGCACTGAATATGCTAGACTAAAGCAGCGTTTGGCTAAATAATTGGCACTAAGTGTGCGATACTAAGCCAAATTTTGGTTTAACGTAAAGGTATTAAGATGACCGAACGAATGAATACATTGAACGTTGAAGTGTTAAATGTAATAGATATGTACGAGATGGTACAGGTATGTATGAAACCTATTTGATTGATGATATTGTGTATGAGGTAGAAGCAAGAGTATGAGAATGAATGAATATGGTTGAATAAGTTGGAATGAATAGAAAGAAATATACTTGCATGTGAGCTAAAGGAAATGGTATGAAATGAGTAATAGTTATGAATGAGATTGAGTAGTGATATGGATTGAACTTTGTGTTAACAAATATGTCATATAGCATTTTAAATGATGAGTTAAATGTATTATATTCTGAACTTACTGTTGGAATGTCGGTACCCCCATGGCACAGCAAAAATTAATAAAAAATAATTCATGCGATCCAACCCATGGATCCATGTGCGAGGAATGAATCGGGGTGAAATAATGGTTTCGAAATTACCGAAACTTCAATCTGAGTAGACAGCGACGCCTCGGCAACGAGAATTCTGATCTACTATCAAACCAAGCCGCAACCTTTTATGATTCCGGCCTCTATGTAATCCACCCAGTTTGACAATGAACGGAAGAAATCTCCAAAACTGTCTTTGGTGAATTCTTTGCTTGATGGCTGCTAGACCTCACAAGCAAAGTTTTTCATTTTTTTAAGGTTTTTTTTAAACTCTCTCTATGTCACCCTTTTATAATTGGTATATATATAAGGAATCATAATTCATATAATTTTTATCCGAACAAAATAATCTTAATTAAAAATAAATAAATATAATAATGTTTTTAACCAAAAATTATAATTACATTAATTATAACAAGGATTTTGGTAAACTATATTTATTTAAATTTATATACGAACCAAATTCATATACTAATAGAACTATGTTCTCATAATGTGTACAACATCCTTGTACATATAATATGTTCAACATTTGATTGCCCAATTAAATTAATTCTATAAGTAATTTAATTCATGTGACAACTAAACAAAATACCAACTATGTTTTATTCCGTTCATTTCAACCATAGGGTGTGACTTCTTGTAACATTAGCAATAATACTAGAACTATTCTAATATTACAAACAATGAGTGGCATCTAGCAATGCATCATTGCTACCTAAGTTACAAGAAGTCATGATTCGACATAATATTTTTGTGATTAACCTTTCATGCATTAATCCTTAAGTCCATTATCTCTAGAATGGACACAAGTCATGGAATAGTCACACTTGCATAGTCCATCCCATGTTTCTTGATATCTTGAGTATACTATGATATACATAAATAAGTATGACATCTCATATCAACTTATTTGAGCATGGCCATGCATTTCTAGTCTCACTCAATCAAGTGACCTAAGATATTACTCCCATTATGAAGGAGGGACTTATCTTATATTGATCAACCATATCCCTCTACATAGGTTGTGGTATATACAACATCAGCCTTTATAGAACAACCAGTTATGGTGTACGTTTGACTATATCAAAATATACAACTCACGATGTTGGGATAATGATGATCTCAAGTTTGAAGATCATATACATATTAATCACCATGATTAATGTTGTGACAATTACATAATAATCCAAGAAACATACTCATAGCGAGTCAGTCTAATATGTTGTTCTCTAACACACATGTTCATGCATTGATTTTGACACTCCATATCAATGACAACTCTTTATCATCAATCAACTACATATTAGTCTTAATGCATTATTGTTGTCCTAGTCAACAATAATACTTGACTAAGGATCTTTTAACAATAATCATATTATTCTCAGGACATTATTATAAAACAGTTTGTTTATACACACAGAAAAGAAACTGAAATAATAATTGCAACACCTTATATTAATAAACATGGTAAATCAAGTATGTTATTACAACCATCTCATGATTGATCTTTGGGCATACTCTTACAATCTCCCACTAGCATTAAGACCAATCACTCATATATCTAATACCAAGCGGCTTAGTGAAATGATCATGCTTCTGCTCTGTCAGAGGCTTGGTCAGGGGATCAGCAATGTTATCATCTATAGGTACTCTGTATATCTCTACATCCCCTCGATCGATAATCTGTCAAATAAGATGGTAGTGCCTAAGTATATGTTTGGATTGCTGGTGAGATCTGGGTTCTTTAGCTTGTGCAATGGCTCCATTTTTATCACATCAAAGTTCTATAGCATCTGATATGCTAGGCACAACCCCTAGTTCAGTAATGAACTTATTGATCCAAATCGCTTCTTTTGCTGTCTCACTGGCTGTAATATACTCAACCTCTGTTGTAAAATCGACTACTGTACTTTGCTTTGAACTCTTCCAGCTCACATCACCACCATTAAGGTAAAACACAAAACCTGATTGTGATCGAGAATCGTCCTTGTCGGTTTGGAAGCTGGCATCAGTGTAACCTTTTAGACTTAAATCTTCCTCACCTCCATATATTAGGAACGTATCATTAGTTCTTCTTAAGTACTTAAGGATATTCTTGACTGTGGTCCAGTGACCTTCACCGGGTTCTACTTGGCACCTACTCGTCATACTTAAGGCATTTGAGACATCTGGACGGGTACATAACATGGCATACATGATAGATCTAATAGCGGAAGCATATGGAATTTTACTCATGCGTTCTCTCTCTTGTGGAGTTGAATGACACATTTCATTCGAGAGTGAAATACCATGTCTCATAGGTAGGAATCCTCTCTTACATTCTTCCATACTGAACATTTTTAGTACTTTATCTATGTATGTACTTTGGCTTAGACCTAGTAGTCGTCTTGATCTATCCCTATAGATCTTGACTCCTAAGATGTAAGTAGCTTCGCCCAAGTCCTTCATAGAAAACCAACTTCCTAACCAAGTCTTAATAGACTGCAAGGTAGGTATGTCATTTCCCATGATAAGTATGCCATTCACATACAGTACCAAGAATGTGATAGTGCTCCCACTAACTTTCTTTTAAACACATGGCTCATCTTCATTTTTGATAAAACCAAACTCTTTGATTGCATCGTTAAAACAAAGATTCCAACTTCGAGAAGCTTGTTTTAATCCATAAATGGATCTTCGTAGCTTACATATCTTTCTAGCATCCTTTAGATTGACAAAACCTTCAGGTTGTATCATGTACACATCCTCTTCAAGTTTCCAATTAAAGAAAGCTGTTTTGACGTCCATCTACCAGATTTCATAGTCATGAAATGCAGCTATGGCTAGCAAGATCCTAATGGATTTAAACATAGCTACAGGAGAAAAGGTTTCATCATACTTAACACCATAAATTTGGCAAAAACCTTTAGCGACTAATCGCCCCTTGTATGTTTGTACATTACCATCCATGTCAGTTTTCTTTTTGAAAACCCACTTGCACCCTATAGGTTTAACCCCTTCGGGTGTGTCAATCAAAGTCCATACTTGGTTTTCATACATGAAATCCATCTCAGATCTCATGGCCTCAAGCCATTTTTCAGAGTCTGGGCTCGTCACTGCTTCTTGATAAGTCCTAGGCTCATCTTGATCTATAAGAAGAATGTCACCATGCGTTGTAATGAGAAATCCATATCTCTTAGGTGCATGGCATTCTCTTAAAGATCTGCGCGGTGGTTGTGTTTCTACAACAGTTAACTTGTTCCTCAATTTCTTGTGGAATTTACTGTTGTTCTATCTCTGGTTCAGTGGTATCCTATGATTCTCGAATTTCTTCAAGTTCAATCTTTCTCCCACTTCCTTTTCTAGAAAAAAATTCTCTCTCTAGGAAGACACCAGTCCGAGCAACAAACGTTTTGTTCTCAGTAGGATTAAAGAAATAATATCCTTTGGTTTCTTTTGGATACCCCACAAAAATACACCTTTCAGATTGGGGTTCAAGCTTAGTAGACGTCTGACGTTTAACATAAGCTTCGCAACCCCAAATTTTCATAAATGACATAGTGGGACGTTTCCTAGTCCACATCTCATATGGCATCTTTTGAACCGATTTAGATGGAATACGATTTAGTGTGAAAGCAGCTCTCTCAAGTGCATGTCCCCAAAAAGAAGTCGGTAGATCAGCATGACTCATCGTGGATCGAACCATGTCTAACAGAGTTCAATTTTTTATTTAAGAAACTCTATTCCATTGAGGAGTACCAGGAGGAGTAAGTTGTGAGACAATCCCACATTCCTTCAAAAGATCATCAAACTCTAGGGTCAAATACTCTCCACCTCGATCAGATCGAAGTGTCTCGATAGTTTTGCCTAGTTGATTTTGTATTTCATTTTTTAATTCCTTGAACTTTTCAAAGCACTCAGACTTATGGCGCATGAGATAAACATACCCATTTGTACTGAAATCATCAGTGAAAGTAATGAAGTAGTGAAATCCACCTCTAGCCTGTGTATTTATTGGTCCACATACATTAGAATGTATTAGTCCCAATAAATCACTAGCTTGTTCACTTTTACCAGTAAAAGGAGATTTAGTCATTTTTTTCCAATAAATAAGATTCACATACTTCAAATTGTTCAAAAACAAATGAATCCAAGAGACCATCATAATGGAGTTTGGATATGCAGTTCTTACTTATGTGGCCCAAACGACAATGCCATAGATAAGTATGATTTGAGTCATTTATTGTAGATCTTTTAGTTTTTGTGTTGTAAATGGAATTTATTTGATCTAAAATATAGAGACCATTAATCAATTGTGCTGAACCATAGAAAACATTATTGAGATAAAAGGAACAACAATTATTCTTAATAATTATCTCAAAACCCATTTTGTCTAAACAAGAAATTTGAAATAATGTTTTTAGTCAAACTGGGCACAAAATAACAATCCTCTAAACATAAATCAAGTCCACTAGGCAAAGATAAAGTATATGTTCCCACACTAATGCAGCAACTTTTGCTCCATTTCCAACTCACAGGTCCACATCTCCTTTAGCCAAAGTCCTACTCCTTTGTAGTCCCTGTACAGAAGTACAAATATAAGAACCACAATCAGTATCTAAGTCCCTGTACATAAATACCTGTAGCAGACATTCTGCTTCTTTTGGCCTTCTTGACTTCCTCAAGATAGATAGGGCAGTTCCGCTTCCAATGTCCAGTCACACCACATTGAAAGCAGTTTCCTTCCTTAGATGCCCCACCTTTAAGTTTCAGTGCAGCCTTTCCTTTTCCAGGTTTGGGTTTACCTTTTCCCTTGGGCTTTGTCTGAACTTTGGCCTTTCCCTTGCCTTTGTTGTTACGGACCATCAGTATGGGCTTTGGTCCAACCTTTTTCATGTTGCCTTTATCAGTTCATAACATACTAAGCAACTGTGGCAGAGTCTTCTCAATTTCATTCATATTGAAATTGAGGACAAATTGACTGTAGCTATCCGGCAACGATTGCAGAATAACATTAGTGGCCAACTCTTGGCTCAATGGAAATCCAAGCTTAGACAGGCTTTCAATATAGCCAATCATCTTAAGGACATGAGGTCCTACTGGGCTTCCTTTAGCCAGCTTACATTAGAATAGGGCCTTAGAGGTATCGAACCTCTCTTACCGTGCTTGCCCCTGATAAAGTTCTTTTAGGTGCTTGATCGTATCATAAGCAACCATGTCTTCATGTTGCTTTTGAAGCTCAGGATTCATAGTGGCAAGCATAAGGCATCCAATGTCTACCATGTCATTGAGATGCTTCTTGTAAGCATCTTTATTAGCCCTCGAGGCATTATTAGGTGGTTCATTAGGAAGTGGACGTTCAACGACATATAATTTCCATTCTTATTTGATGACAATCCTCAAGTTACAGAACTAGTCTAGAAAGTTCAAACCATTCAATTTTTCCTTCTCAAGGACCGATCACAATGAGAGTGTATTAGTGTTTGCAACCATAATATATCTACAACTATAAAATATGTGTGTGAGTAAATTTACCAAGTTTATATCAATCATTAATAGGACTTTATTAAAAGATGTTCCCACTATTTTACTTCAAAATTAATAACCCTCATTTATTAATTTCGAAAAGACTTACTCGAAAGTATTTCTAGTGGGTTAAGTATCCATATTTCACCTCCTCTTAAGTAAGCTTTGGCTTTACTCTCAAGATTATGTTATTTAGGTAAGGAACACTTGCTAATTACATCATATGCAACTCTTAATATTTGGTGAACAACTCTTATTCTAATCATCTTATGATTTATCCAAATTACTTGCCTCTAGGTTTCTAATCCTATTAGAGTAACCTAGTTAAGTCATTAACCAATTTTTAACCGGCAAATATCACTTGTTTATTCTTCGCGTTTAACCAAGATAAATACTAGTACTTCGCTTTGGCATAACCTACACAGTATTGATCGAGGCCTTAACGAGGGACTTTATATTTTAATAGAGGGACTTTTAAGGTTGTTGCATCTCACCAATTGTGGGCTACTTTAGTTCTTTTAGTCTTTTAATTGATCTCATCAATTAATGGGGTTTATTATTATCAAATTTTAAAATTGGCATGCTTTAGACATCCATAGCATCTCATACATGAATAAATAAACCAATAAATAAATGCAATAATTATAACTCATAAACTAAGGTGGTTCAACCCAAGCCAATGGGAGAACCAAAAGGAAAACTAAAGGTGTAAGTCGTTTCACAAGCTATCACTCCACACTAGTTGGCCCATCTTCCTTCTCGTCTAGCCCACAATAACTCTTGCAAATTTCAATATGCAAAAACTCATTTTACATACGAGGGAGTAAGATGATAAGAGAAATACAAAAGAATAGTAGTAAGGCACAACACGCAGGCCGTATTTATAAAAATTATAACATTTTATCAAATGGGTCATCTGGCTATAACTATGCATTTCAAACACCGTGCATGTCAAAAATAGCATACATAATTCAACGTTTTTGCTAAGGTGAATTATAAAATATCCTTTCAACCTTTTATGGCCCACCAAGTTTTATTTATTATAAAACATACTATAAGAAGATGGGGATCTAAGGACGGCTCCGGTCGTGGGCTGAACATTCCCAAAATACGAGAGGGAACTTCCACGGTAAGAGCTAGGGGTACAGGGGCAGAGCCCCCGCAGTATGGACCAGCTGCCCCGCAGTACGAATCGCATACCCCAGTCAAAGGAAACCTAACGATTTGATAACTTTTATCAAAAAAATAATGTTTTTCAGGATTTTAGTCCTTGAGGTTTCATATCGGAACAACCCTTGTTCCATTAACTAGTTCCATTAATCCTTGAGGTTTGCATAATACAATTGCATCACCCAAGTATTTAAACCCGAGTCTGTATCACACAGGTGGCTCTGATACCACTATTGGAATGTCGGTACCCTCATGGCACAGCAAAAATTAATAAAAAAATAATTTCGGTGATCTAACCCATAGATCCATGTGCAAGGAACGAATTGGAGTGAAATAATGGTTTCAAAATTACCGGAACTTCAATCTGAGTAGACAGCGATGCCTCGGCAACGAGAAATCTGATCTACTATCAAACCAAGCCGCAACCTTTTATGATTTCGACCTCTATGTAATCCACCTAGTTTCACAATAAACGGAAGAAATCTCCAAAATTGTTTTTGGAGAATTCTTTGCTTGACGACTGCTAGACCTCACAAGCAAAGTTTTTTCTTTTTTTAAGGGTTTTTTTTAACTCTCTTTATCTCGCCCTTTTATAATTGGTATATATATAATGAATCATAATTCATAAATTTTTTATCCGAACATAATAGTCATAATTAAAAATAAATAAATATAATAATGTTTTTAAACGAAAATTATAATTACATTAATTATAACAAGGATTTCGGTAAACTATATTTATTTAAATTTAGGTACGAACCAAATTCATATATTAATAGAACTATGTTCTTATTATGTGTACATCCTTGTACATATAATATGTTCAATATTTGATTGCCCAATTAAATTAATTCTATAATTAATTTAATTCATGTGACAACCAAACACAATACCAACTAAGTTTTATTTCGTTCATTTCAACCATAGGGTGTGACGCTGTAGGTTCTTGTTACGTTAGCAGTAATACTAGAATGATTCTAATGCTACAAATAATGAGTGGCATCTAGCAATGCATCATTGCTACCTAAGTTACAAGAAGTCATGATTCGACATAACCTTTTTGTGATTAACCTTTCATGCATTAATCCTTAAGTCCATTATCTTTGGAATGGACACAAGTCATGGAATAGTCACACTTGCATAGTCCATCCCATGTTGCTTGATATCTTGAACAGACTATGATATATATAAATAAGTATGACATCCCATATCAACTTATTTGAGCATGGCCATGCATTTCTAGTCTCACTCAATCAAGTGGCCTAAGATATTACTCCCATTATATAGCAGGGACTTATCCTATATTGATCAACCATATCCCTCTACATAGGTTGTGGTATACACAACATCAGCCTTTATAGAACAACCAGTAATGTTGTACGTTTGACTATATCAAAATATACAACTCATAATGTTGGGATAATGATGATCTCAAGTCTGAGAATCATATACATATTAATCACTATGAGTAATGTTGTGACAATTACATAATAATCCAAGAAACATACTCTTAGTGGGTCAGTCCAATATGTTATTCTCTAACACACATATTCATGCATTGATTTTGACACTCCATATCAACGACAACTCTTTATCATCAATCAACTACATGTTAGTCTTAATGCATTATTGTTGTCCTAGTCAACAATAATACTTGACTAAGGATCTTTTAAGAATAATCATATTATTCTCAGGACATTATTATAAAACAATTTATTTATACACACAGAAACGAAACTGAAATAATAATGGCAACGCCATATATTAATAAACATGGTAAATCGAGTATGTTATTACAACAATCTCATGATTGATCTTTGGGCATACTCTTACACTTACTAAGCTCTAAGCTTACTGTGTGAAGTTTTCTCTGTTTTACAGTGTTATAAAGCTAGCTCAGATTCGGGGATCGTAAGCGACTCAATCACATTATCAAACATCTATTTTGGTACCTTTTTGAAATGTATATACTAAAGTATGGCATGTATAGACTAGAGAACTTGGGATTTTTTTGAGAGGTGTAAATCTTGCCATGTGATACAGCATGATATTAATTATTATTATGGTTGATTTGTTGGTTATTGAGTCAAGTACGACATGTGAATTGGTGTAGTTATTAATTAGTAAATGGAATATGATGGTATAAATTCTGTAATTGCGAACAAAAATTGCTTTTGTTTTTAAGGTAATGTGCACAAAATAGGATAGCATTAAAAGTATTTTCAGCTATGCTGTATAGTTACTAAGTCACATATGTGAAGGCATATTAAGTAGTGTAATATGATTTGATTAGTTTTAGTATGCACAAGTGCAGTAGTTGTAATCATATATGCTTGAATGTATTAATGTATGCGCGTGAAATTGTAGTGTAACAAGCTTTCTTATAATTTGATAAGTCGTATGCCATGAGAGAGATGTATGTATATTTGAATATGTGATTAAAAAGTTGATATTATTTGATTAAATTTTTGGAGCATAACTCGTATATAAGAAAAAGTTAAATAAGCATGTTTTGATTTTGATTAGTTGTGTGTTTAATATGACTGAATCTGATTTATACGATTAATTCGATGGTTACTCTTGAAATTAAATTTATTATAAGGACTTTGTGCATGATTTGAATTGAATGATTGTATTAAGTTGTGTTTTTGATCGGTAATGCCTCGTAACCCTAATTCGATGACGGATACAGGTTAGGAGTGTTACAAGTATTTTAGGAGTTTTGGCCTATATGAGCTCAGGATTTCATAAGGTTGGTACTCGATAATGATTTTGACTTTAGCATAGTAGCTATTAAATCAATTTTTAAAAAAGTGTTCTAGAAACCCTTAATTTTAGAGAAAGGATTGATTTGTAACAAAGTCAAAATAGTGATAATTTATGTGGCAATTAAACCAATTTTTAAAATTGAACCTAAAAGCCACCCTCCACCTACAGTTTTCACCATTTCTTCATTCCCTTTCAAGCTTGTGCCGCCCTTGGCCATATCCCTAGCTATTTCCACTGATTTTTTATTCCAAAATCATAATACCTTGATTTTTTATCATTCCTAAGTCATTTATTACCATAAATCTTAAAGAAAAACACCCTAAACTCCATAGATTTCACCATCTTCTTCAAACATGGGTTTTTCGAAGTTGTGTCAAAACTCATCTAATCCTCTATCAAAGGTAATCATTCATTTATCCGTTGATTTTTAATGTTATTGAGACTCTAAAAATGAACTATTAGCCCTCAAATCACATGTTTCAAATAATGGCTGAAAATTGAGCCATTAATGGTGGATTTTGGAATTTTGTGCCAAAACATGGTTTCAAAGTGCTTTTCAACTTTTTTATCATGATTAGAAGTTTTTTAAACTTACCTTGAAGTTTCATTAATGATTTCTCATGTTTTAATGAATTTTGTGAAAATTTCCTAAAAGATGTCGAAAAATTTTGATACCATGAACTGAATAGATTTTTCTAGTTTGAAGGTTGTGAATTAGGTGTAGGTAATTAAGTAGATGAACATAACTAATTTAAAGCAAAAAGGTTGAGTATAGGTCGAGATAGTATTATATAAAGTTTGTTATGTTAATAGTTTAAGCTAAATGAGAACTTAGTTTAAGCTTGTATTTTAGTTGGTTTGAGAGGATTCTTGGTTGATATTTGACTATGGTTATTGTATGATTCATGTGTGTAAAACTTCAGATTCGTCAGAGCTTGCTACGAGCTAGGGAAGCGTTAGTTGAGCTTTCAATTTTGACAAAAGCATAAAGTGGTGAGTGTATGGAATTGCTACTCATAAACACGAGTCATGGTTATTTGGGAATTTAAATGTTTGGAAGGATGAGGGAATGTGAGCTAAGCTCCATTCAATGGGACATGTGAGGGGAAATAAAGAGAGTGTTAGCTATATTCTTCAATTTTGGGACATGTTTGACTCTATGAGTTCATGTGGTGAATAGGAGATCCGTGTATCCGATGTGTGATGATAAAACTCACTACATGTTTCATAATCCAAGTACCATCTTATCATATTTTATGTAATTGTGTGGAATATGTTCTATGCTTGAATGAGTACATTTATGTGTTGTGGGAATGACCTATTAGACAATGCGTGAGTTAATATTATATGATGCTAAACTTAGGAATGAGGTACAAATTGGTTGTGTTGCATGATGACATGTTTGCGTTGTAGAAATTCTTACATTCACTGACGTTCTTGAAGCTCACCCAGTCATTTCTACCTATGCAGATTAGTGATGTCACGATGTGGGCGGTGTGATTACCGAGGAAGTGATCCAAGGAAGGTTGGTTTTTATCGTAGGTGTTCTATTATTTATATTTGTATTAGGAAATAAGACAATGTTGTAGACTTGTTTAGTGCCATGATATGTTTGGGTTATTTACCTACTTTGTTATTTCATTTTTGGAAATTTATGAGTTTATATGTTTGATTATGCTCGTGAACTTTAATAATGGCTTGATGTAACTTGTTTGGACCCGTTTAGACAAATTAAATTGATAAATTTAGCCGTAGGATGATTTTTTTTATCGAAGTAAGTGATGCATGATACTTAGAATCTGATTTGGAATGAGTTCATTGCATTTATATGCTGCATTTTGATGTCCAAGGGCAGAAGTATCGATATTCAGGACTTAGAATTGATACCTCTGTGTTTTAAAACATGCAGGGAGTCAGAATAGAGTTTTGATATCGATAGCTTATCTCGAGTATCGATAGTCAGGGCTAAAGTATCGATATTTTGTAATTGGTACCAATAATTTTTTATACTTCAGAATTTTGGTCAAGAAATAGTATGCTCTTTTGGTGTCATTTTTCCAAGTGGTATCGATACCACTTAAGAAAAATATCGAGACCTAGATATCAGTATCGATACCTACGGAAATTTTTCTAAAATTTTTCTAATTGGCCTTTATGCATGTTTTTAACTGTATGCAAGATTGGTTAACAAAAAATTTGCACGTAATAATGATAGCTAACTGATTGGATGACTTAAACCCTATACGAAGAATAAAATGATGGACATTTTGTTTACAATGAGCTTTCTACTTGATGTATGTGACACGAGACTGTGGTGTGACATCCCGTATTCAGTCGAGTATAGGGTGTTACATTAGGTGGTATTAGAGCTCTAGGTTCAATAACTCTCAGACCTAGGAGATTGTTGTTGATGTGTTGGTTGGGGTTGCAAACCTAGATACCCAGAAACCCATGTATTTTGGAAACCCAAATGATTGAATCATTCTTGTTGCTTGAATTGCATGAGATATCTCTTGTCTGTGATGCATGTGGGGTAGGAAAGAGGACATATTGCCTTTAACGCTAAAGTTTATTTGGAAGAAAAAGAATTGAATCATTCCTGCCACTCACACTGTTTATTTGTTTGTGTGTATGCTAGATTATTAGATATGCCTCCTAGACGTGTTAACATAAAGGCTAGTGCTTAAAAGGATGGTACATTCTCTGTACCTCCTGTGCCATCACGTAGAGTGAGCATACCTGTTGAAGGTGTAGGCCCTCTAATTGTAGCCATGACAGGAGTATTTTAGCAGATTGCTGGTGTTAACCCTACACCTACAACTGCAAATCCTGTACTAGTTAATCGAGTTTTGTCGCTTGAACGTTTTCAGGCGTTGTGTGGTAAAGAGCTTTTTGGAGTGAAAGGTACCGATCCAACTGTAGTTGAGTACTAGTTGGAGGGAGTTGAAAGGATCCTCGAGTAGATGTCCTATTCTGATGAGGAGAAGTTGGGTTGTGTTGTCTCTTTACTCGACGGTGAGGCTTATCATTGGTGGAATTCAGTTAGGAGAGGTACTGTTTCTGATAGGTTGACTTGAAGATACTTTCTCGAGGCTTTTAAGAGGAAGTATATAGGCGAGCAATATATAGAGGCTCGCAAGCATGAAATTTTGGAACTGATTCAGGGTGATCTATTTGTGGTTGATTATGAGGCTGAGTTTGTGTGACTTAGTCAGTACGCACCTGAGATTATTCTTTCTGAGAGGGACCATTGTAAGAGGTTTCATTTTGGGTTAAACCACGATATTCAGGTTTATTTGGTAGCTCAGCCTATAAAGATGTTTGATGAGTTGGTTGAGAGAGCTAAGGCTGTGGAAGAGACCTTAGGTGAGCCGCCTCGTTCAGTGGTTATGGATTCTGGCAAGAGAACTTCTGATAGTGCATCGGTTCGATCGTCTAAGAGAGGACGTGATAGTCATGTTTCTGGTAGAGGTGCGAGATGTGGGACTCGATCGAGTCAGCCTAAGCAGCAGAGTAGTGTAATACGTAGGTTTGTGCAAGTGTACACAGTCATTATCAAGTAATAAGTAAGTATCGAGTTATCGCCTCCACAGAGATTGTATTTATGCTAAGTCAATTTATAAAATTATATTAACAATTTGGTAAATAAAAACACAATATAGTTGAAAAGTGGTGATTAAAATATATTAAACTAAATGCAATGATCCCAAATGCAAATTATCCTAAGTACGCAACTATATGAATGAAATAGATTTTAGTAAAATTAAACACAATTTGCAACAATTATAACATAAATAAACTGGGATAGTTACTTTAATTAAACTCAATTTATTATCAACATGCTTAATAACATTCGAAAAAACATCCCATGACAACTCGATCTTTCATGAGTTTGGAAACCACATTAGGTCCTTTCAGAATCCTTTACTTAGTAAATACGCATTTTATTAATCCTTATTTACTAAGGGTTTCTTAGTATTCGTGTGAAGTAACAGGGACGTGTTAGGTTTGAAACAATTTAATCACACAAATCTAAAAACTATACAGATAACAGAGCTTGGTCAGAGTTGTTATGCGACCTACAATTTAATCGGTTCAGAATCTAAATTGAGCATGCACATTTCCATTATGATTCCATTAGTAGTCATCTGGTCAGGATCACTCAGCTAATTCAGGTGCATTCTAATCACGTATGAATGAAATACAGACTTGATTTTAATTGAAAACATGATCGATTGAGGCACATACATTATAAGCATGAACCAAAAAAATATTATTTAATCAAAGCAATCATCCTAGCTTAAATAAAATTAAGCTAGCATTGTTGTAAACAAGAACAAAGAACACATAGCAAACATCTTTAGGTTAATCTAAAGAAAATAAAGATTAAACCCAATTCAAAGTGGCTGTCACCCAAGACTCTGACTGACAAGGCTCATTCGCTTCTTTGCTTTGCTCCTTTGCTGATGGTTCTCCAAGGTGGCTGACCAAGGGTTCTTTAATAGGCTAATTTTTCTAAAAATCCTTATGCAAGGATGATGATAGGCGTGAGGGGGAAAGATAGCTAAGAGAGTTGAGAGAGGAGAGAATGATGAATGAGAAAGGGATGTTTGAAAAAGTGAGAAATGAGCTCTTATTTATAGGTAAGGCAAGGAAGCTAGTTTGCTAAAAATATGAGTGTCCATCTTTTAAAACTTCTTTCAAGGATGGTCGGCCATGAATTGAGGAAATGTGGCTGATTCTGCTAGATTCTTAGTCAATTTGAGTGCCACCACAACTTAGGACTAAGACTCGATCACCAGCAAATCTTCGGGAAAATATCTGATTTCTTTAACTCTTCAAGGACCTTGTGTAATTAAACCAAAAAATAATTTATGATCAGCCATGTGCAACCAAAAATTAGATTGACTTGGTCCCTAATTTGGATGATTTTGTAATTAGAAGAAAACTCTGACCTGTCCAAAAATAGTAGATAGTTTAGAGGACTAAATAATATAATTTTAACCACTTCAATTATTTAATTTACTTAATTAATTAAAACCCAATTTATTAATGAAATATTTAAAATGAATTACTAAATATAACTTTATATTTTATTATTTAATTTAATCATGCATGGCCCATTTTATAGCTTAAAAATATAATATGCTCAAACTAATATAAAATAAGCCATTTTATGCATGAAAACTATATAATAAAGCATAAAATCACATTCTAATAATTTCCATGTCCTAAATTCATATTTTAGCATATTTCATTAATTTATTAAACAATTACTTGGTTTTAACAACAAATTTAAGTAAAAAGGTGATAAATTATATAGGAAAAACCCTATATATTTTTTAGTTTACAAGTAGTAATGTGGTTAGTGCTAGTGGTTCAGCAGGTAGTTCTAGATGTCCACTTTGTGTACACTGTGAGCGTAGGCATTCTGGAGAGTATCATAAGGTGACTAGTGGATGTTTCAAATCTGGTTCGAAAGAACATTTTCTAAGGGATTGTCCACTTAAGGTTGAGGTTTCACAGACTCAGAGTTCAACACCTACTACTGCACCTGCTAGAGACCAGGGTCGCGGTAGAGGTAATGGGAGACCGGTTGGTCAATGGATTGTTGCTCACACTATTGCTACACAGGATGAGTTTGGAGGTCCAGGTTGAGTTTACGCTGTTAGGGAGCCGGAGGATCAAGATCCGACTAATGTTATCACAGGTACTTTTACTTTACAGTCTACTCTATTGTTTTCTTTAGTTGGTCTGGATTAACGCATTCATATATCTTGAGTGAACTAACATGTAAGTTAGACATCCCTGTTAAGACCCTTGGTTTGGGTATGACTATTATTAGTTCCTTTGGTGATAGTGTAGTAGTGAATAAAGTTTATCGTAGATGTCCTCTTATGATTCAAGGACATGTCTTCTCAGTTGATCTTATGGAACTATCGTTTTATGGATTTGATGTGATACTTGTTATGGATTGGTTAACTGAACATAGGACTAGAGTGGATTTTCAGACTAAGTGAATTACTTTGAGAAATAGTGTTGGGATGGAGATAGTTGTAGTGGGTAAAAGACCAGGTTTCCTGTCTAATGTGGTTTTGCCTATGAAGGCTGAAAAGTGGATGGGTAAATATTGTGAGGCTTATTTGGCTTATATGATGAATTTTGTTAGTAAGGAGTTAAGAGTTCAGGATATTCGTACTGTTAGGGATTTTCCTGACGTGTTTCCAGAAGAATTACTGGGTTTGCCATTGGATTGGGAAGTGGAATTCGAAATTGAGTTTTATCCTAGTACTGCATCAGTGTCCATTGCGCCCTATCGCATGGCACCAAAAGAGCTCAAGGAATTGAAGATTCAGTTGCAAGACTTGCTTGATAAAGAGTTCATTTAATCGAGTGTATCTCCGTGGGGTGCACCAGTTTTGTTTGTAAAGAAGAAGGATGGCACGATGAGGATGTGTATTGATTATAGGCATTGGAACAAGTTCACTATTAAGAATAAGTATCCCTTGTCTCGAATTAATGATTTATTTTATAACAACTCATTCTCAGTAAAATAGGAACAGTGGTTTCGAGACCACAAATCTAACGAGTAAATTATTCTTTTATTTTTATTATAATGTCTATGGGACATTAGTAAGGTCGTATTAAAATTTTGTTAAGACATTTTGGTGTTTTCATGCTTAATTACGTAAAAAGAACTAAATCATAAAAGGTGCAAAAGTAGAGTTCTATTAGTTAAAGGTGTCAAATAGCTATGAAATTTAAATGTGAGTGGATTTAGATGGCAATTACTTGATTAGAGTTGTTAGTGGATATGCATGGCAAGGTTTAATTGAAATTTTGAATGTTTTTAGAGGTTAAAAAGGTAAATAATTAATTAAGGTTAAAAATTAAATAAAACAAAAAGCATTCATCTTCTTCAAAAGTCACTACCATTGAAATTGAAGAGAACAAAAACCATTTTATGGTTTGGATCATTCAGCTACGTCTTATTGTATGCATGGTATGATTTTTAAGTTCATTTTTAATGATTATTATGTTTTTGATATCATTGTAGCTTAACCTAGATAGCTTGGGGATCAATTTGTAAGACTGTTAAAGGTTTAGGGTTTTTTCAAGAATGTTCTTGCATGATTCATTATTTTTTATGGTAAATCATGAGTCCTTGTTAATAAATAAACAAGTTTTGTAAAGTGATTTTTGATGAAAATAACATATACGTACTTTTTTGTGAAAATGATAAAAGTTCATGGTGGAATTGTGAAATGATGGTTTGTATGAATTGATATAGGTCCTTAGTGAATTAGGCTAGCATGAGATGAGGATTAAAATGCTTAAATTTTAATTTATGAGCTTAAAGACTAAATTGTGGAAAGTTAAAATGTTTAGAGTCAAAGGGAAAATATGCATAAATGTGAATTATGGATTGAATTGAATGTTTCAGATGTATTGAAACACTTAATTGAATATAATTATTTATTTAGATCAAGATAAATTTGAACTGGATCTAAACCGAGGAAAGGAGAAAATCACGGATTAGCTCGATCATATTTCTACGCTCTAGTCGTCAAGGTAAGTTCATAGTATTTTAATATGTAATTGAACTTCTACCTGTATGTCAACATTATAGCTGTGTAATTAAATGTTTATAGTTAATTATTCTATGAATTGCAGATACGTGCCCTTATTTCTACTTCGGTACCCCTGAATTGCACATATGTGCCCCTGTTTGTACTCGGTTCCCCTGAATTGCACATACGTGCCCCTTCTTCCATTCTGTAACATTAAATCGAGTAATATATCAGTTGTATTAAATTTTTGTTAGGTTAAATGATATAATATGTTCTTACTAAGCTTTAAAAACTTATTTGCTCTTCTGGATTGTTTTGTAGATTGTTGTTGATGACATTGGGACGGGACAAACTTTTGGCTCGCACTATCCATCGAAGTTGGTAGTTCTTGGGTCTCTTAGGGTAGTGGATTGTATATGTGGCTATATAGGTTGTTTTGGTACAATATGACAATATACTAAACTAAGTTTGTAGCTATTTTATCAAAATTGTAAATAGTTTTTGGTATAAATTAGAATGATATGAAAGTGAACACTTGTGGTTTGTTTTGGTTCATGATTGAATTAAGTTTCTATGCTAGGACTGGATCAATGTTGACATGTTTCAGTTATTGTTGTTCGGATATAATTACAGTGTATATGAAGGGCACATTGGTTAGTTGAGTTTGGGAAATTAAAATGGTATGTTTTAAGATGATATTGAAATAAATGTGCATTTTAAATGTGGTAACGCATGTGTTTAGGTACATTTGTATGTTTTATTTTGAGGTACCTTATATGACATATTGGTTGAATGGTTTTAGACTAGTGCATTGGTCATTTCATGTGAATTTTGGTCATGTTATGATGCCTTGATCATGTGTACTAAATGTTTTTAGGTACATGCTTAATTTTGTGATGGAAATGGCTTGATATTGGTCAATTTCATGTCCACACAACCTGAGACACAGGCGTGTGACTCAGCCGTGTGTGACATAAGGCCAGGCAACACGGCCGTGTGTCCTCTATAGGTTTTAAGGCATGTAAGTTAGGCTATTACAAGGCCTGGCACACGGGCATGTGGCTTGGCCGTGTGACCAAACTCAGAGAGTTACACGGGCATGGACATAATGGTTCAACGAGTTCAAACAAGCAAATCTTGCAACTCTGCCACCTACACCCCCTGTTGTGCCACCTCCGACACTCCTGAATACTTCGAACCCTATACCTGTGACGGTTACCCGAGTATCTGTAGACAAAATTTGAAAATGTGGAGTCAAATAATTCAAAGGTACAGTAAATGATGATCGTTCAAAAGTCGAGTATTGGCTATTGAACACCAAGAGAGTTTTTAGGGAGTTGTTGTACACCCTGAAGATTGCTTGAGGTGTACGGTATCTTTACTGAAAGATAAGGTGTATTTATGGTGGGATACTTTGAACACAATGACATCGGATGATCGCATTAGTTGAGACTTCTTTCAGAATAAATTCAAGAAAAAGTATGTTAGTCGGTTGTTCATTGATCGTAAAATGAAAGAGTTTCTCAAATTAAAACAAGGAAATCAGACTGTAGCTTAGTATGAACATGAATTTGTGCAGTTAAGTAAGTATGCTCGTTACATCATATCAAATGAGGAAGAAATGTGTATTAGATTTGAAGATGGGTTGAAAGATGATATCCATATGCCTTTAGTAGCATTAAAGTTATAGGAATTTGTAGAACTTTCAGAGCAGGCTCAAAAAGTTGAAGAAATTTGTAAAAGTAAACGACAGTCAGATTCAAAATTCAAAGACTATAGCAAAAAGGGGTCATTCAAGCCTGCTCAAATGTCTTCCTTAGAGAAATTTAGAAATGACACCAACTGATCAGTTGCTCCTTCAAAGTTCATTGGTAGAGAGAAACCGAGGCAAAGTAATTTCCAGTCAGTTAATTCTCCAGCAGCTAGTGCTGGAAATGTAAGAAATGTTGAAAGAACCATTCATGTGTGTGATTAATGCAATAAAAGACATTTTGGTGAGTGTTAATCAAAATCGGGAGCTTGTTTCTGTTGTGGGTCTATTGACCATTTTCTTCGTAACTATTTGAAGAAGCAAAATGATTTTGGAAATCAATCAAACAAGCCTGAAGTAACTTCTTTGAGAGGTAGACAATTTGGAAATGCTAGGAATGCTACTTTCGGTCGAGGAAAGAACAACGAGATGAATAAATGGTCTGAAGTAAGAACACCAGCTAGGGCCTATGCAATCCGAGCTCGAGAGGAAGCTACTACTCCAGATGTTATTGCGGGTACTTTTTCTGTCTTTGATATTAATATATATGCATTTATTGATCCTGGATCAACTCATTCATATATATGCACTACATTAGTAGACAAAAAGAAAATACTTGTTAAATTCACTTAATATACTATTAAAGTTACAAATTCTCTAGGTCAGTGTGTTATAGTTAATCAGTTACGTAGATCATGTCCACTAAAAATTAGGGGTTATGATTTCCCCGCTAGTTTGATGTGATTTTGTGTATGGGCTGGTTGACTTTGCATGATGCTATTGTGAATTGTAGAAGAAAACATATTGCGTTAAAATGTCAAGATGGTAAATGGATCCAAATTGAATCCGATAGATTGGATGGTATATCTAATATAATATCAGCTATGACGACACAAAAATATGTTAAAAAGAGCTGTGAAGCATATCTCGGTTATATAGTTGATCCCAGGGTTTCAAAGTTAAAGTTAGAACCGGTTCTAATTGTTTGTAAGTTCCCAAGTGTGTTTCCAGAAGTATTACCAGGGTTACCATCGACCCGAGAGGTTGAGTTTGCTATTGAATTGGCGCTAGGAACATCCTCAATATCGATAGCTCCATGCAGAATGACACCTATAGAATTGAAAGAATTGAAAACAAAGTTACAAGAGTTGACAGATAGGGGCTTTGCTTGGCCTAGTTTTTCTCCTTGGGGTGCTTCTGTGTTATTTGTTAAGAAAACGGATGGATCTATGTGATTATGTATCGATTATTGACAACTGAACAAGGTGATGATCAAGAACAAGTATCCATTGCCACGTATTGATGGTGTGTTTGACCAGTTGAATGGTGTGAGGTATTCTCAAAGATCGATCTTCATTCTAGTTATTATCAGCTGCGAGTTAAAGATTCAGATGTGCTAAAAATCACGTTCAGAACCAGGTACGAACATTATGAGTTTCTTGTGATGCCATTTGGTTTGACTAATGCACCTACTGTATTTATGGATTTGATGAATAGAATATTTAGACAAATTTGTGATTGTGTTCATTGATGACATTCTAATCTATCCACGATATGAGACAGAGCATGCCCAGTAATTGAGAATTGTTTTGTAAACCTTACGCGAAAAAAAAACTATTTCCAGGTGGTATCAGTAGGTGAAATTGTAGTTGATCCGAGCAAAATTTTAGCTGTGGTAGATTGGAAGCCTCTGAGAAATGTATCTAAAGTCAGAAGCTTTCTGAATTTAGGCAGTTATTACAGAAGATTCGTCAAGGGATTCTCGGTGGTTGTTGTACCATTGACGAAGCTGTTGCAAAAAGAGGTTAAATTTGAATGGTCAAGGTAATGTCAGCAAAGTTTTAATCAATTGAAAACTTTGTTAACTGAGGCACCAGTGTTGGTTCAGCCAAAATCTAGTAAAGAATTTGTAATTTACAGTGATGGCTCAATGAATGGTTTAGGCTGTGTTTTGATGAAAGTAGGTAAAGTGATAGCGTATACTTCTAGACAGTTGAAACCGCATTACAGAATTATCTGACCCGTGATTTAGAGCTTGCAGTTATTGTTTTTCTTTGAAAATTTCCCGACACCATTTGTACAAAGAAAAATTTCATATCTTCATGGATCACAAAAGCCTGTAGTATTTGATGTCGTAAAAAGATTTGAATTTGAGACAACGTAGATGGCTTGAGTTATTGAAAGATTACAATTTGATCATTGACTATCATCCGGGAAAGGCTAATGTTGTTACTGATGCACTGAGTAGGAAATCTCTATTTGCTTTGTGAGCTTTGAACACAATATTAACATTGATTGATGATGGTTCAATTTTAGCTAAATTAAAAGCCAAACTGACATTTCTGCAACAGATTTGCGAAGCTCAGAAATGTGATGATGTTTTGATAGCTAAACGGAAATAGATTGAGACATCACCTAACTTTGAATTTCATGTGGGTTCAGATGAAAGTTCATACTTTAAAGACAGGATTTTTGTTCCGTGAAAGTCCGATCTTATTCAACAGGTTTTACAGGAAGCTCACAGTAGTAGTTTGTCGATTCATCCTGGTAGTAATAAAATGTACGATGATTTGGAACAGATATACTGGTGGCCAAGTATGAAACGAGAGATTTCAAAATTCATATTGAAATGTTTGGTTTATTAGCAGGTTAAAGCCAAACATCAAATACCTTTCCGTTTATTACAACTTGTGATGATTCCAAAATGTAAATGGGAGCGTGTCACGATGTATTTCGTACCGAGATTTCGTCTACCTCTGAAGAAAAAGATGTCATTTGGATCATTGTTGATCGTTTGACGAAATCAACACATTTCATTCCAGTACGTATAGATTTTCCACTAGATATATTAGCATAATAGTATGTTGCTGAGATCATTAGATTGTACGGTGTACCACTTTCTATTATTTCTAACAGAGATCCACGATTTACATCTCGGTTCTGGAACAAGTTACACGAAGCTCTAGGTACTCGACTGCATTTTAGTACAACATTTCATCCCTAGACATATGGTCAATCTGAGTGAGTAATCCAAATACTTGAAGATATGCTTCGATCTGTGTTTTGGAGTTCGAAGGTAATTGGGAGAGATTCCTACCGTTAATTGAATTTTGCATACAATAACAGTTATCAGTCGAGTATTAAGATGGCACCATATAAAGCTTTGTATGCTCAAAAGTGTCGAACTCCATTATACTGGACTAAGCTCAGTGAGAAAAAATTGTTCGGTCTTGATTTGATACGGGAAACTGAAGAAAAAGTAAAAGTGGTACGAGATAGTTTGAAAGCAGCTACAGATCGACAGAAATCTTACGTAGATTTAAAAAGGAAAGACATCTAATTTCAAGTCGACGATAAATTTTTTTTTGAAACTATCACCTTGGAAGAAAGTTCTACGATTTGGAAGGAAAAGAAAGCTTAGTCTGCAGTTTATTGGAGCATATGAGATCATTAAGAGAATCAGGCTAGTATCTTACAGATTAGCTTTTCTATTAGAGTTGGAAAAGATTCATAATGTATTTCACGTATCGATGTTACGACAGTATCAGTCAATCCTTCAACATGATTTTACCTGTTGATGTTGAAATTCAGCCAGATATGACTTACGACGAAGAACCGGTTAGAATTTTAGCTAGAGAGGTTAAAGAATTGAGAAATAAAAGTATAGCTTTAGTGAAAGTTCTCTGAAAATATCACAGAATAAAAGAGGCTACCTCTGAACCGGAAGAAAATATGAAAGTGCAATACCCGAACCTCTTTTCTAGTAAGATTTTTGGGGACAAAAATTTCTTTAAGGGGGAGAGTTGTAACAGCCTATTTTTACTGAAATCAGAACAGTGGTTTTGGGACCACAAATATGATGAGTAAAGTATTATTTTATTTTTATTATAATGTCTATGCGACGTTACTAAGGTCGTATTAAAATTTTGTTAAGAAATTTTTACGTTTGTATGTTTGATTATGTAAAAATGACTAAATCGTAGAAGGTGTAAAAGTAGAGTTCTATTAGTTAAAGGTGTCAAATAGCTATGAAATTTAATGTGAGTGGACTTAGATGGTAATTAGACCATTAAAGTGGTTAGTAGATATGCATGGCAAGGTTTAATTGAAATTTTGAATGTTTTTAGAGGTTAAAAAGGTAAATAAGTAATTACAGTTAAAAATTAAATAAAATAAAAAGTAGTCATCTTCTTCAAAAGTCACTACCACCGAAATTGAAGAGAAATGAAACCATTTTAGGGTTTGAAGCATTCAGCTACATCTTATTGCTTGCATGGTATGATTTTAAGCTCGTTTTAATGATTTTTATGTTTTCAGAATCATTGTAGCTTAACTTAGCTAGCCCGGGATCAATTTTTAATTAATAAACAAGTTTTGTAAAGTAATTTTTGATGAAAATAACATATACGGACTTATTTGTGAAAATAATAAAAGTTCATTGTGAAATTGTGAAATGATGGTTTGTATGAATTGATATAGGTCCTTAGTGAATTAGGCTAGCATGAGACGATGATTAAAATGCTTAAAATTCAATTTATGAGCCTAAGGACTAAATTGTGAAAAGTTAAATTTTTTAGGGCCAATGGGTAAATATGCATAAATGTGAATTATGAATTGAATTGAATGTTTGAGATTAATTGAAACACTTAATTGAATATAATTATTTATTTAGATCAAAGAAAATCTGAACCAGATCTAAACCGAGGAAATGAGTGTAACACCCCGAACCCGAGACCGACACCGGAGTCGGACACGAGATGTTATCAAACTTTGAAAAATTTTTCCAGACACTGCCCAGTCTGAGTACTAGTCGCTTCAAAAATCATATCTTGAGTTTCACAACTCGAAAATCAGTTTTGTGATTTTTCCCTGAAACTAGACTCATGTCCCCACCTATGTATTTTTTTCTAGAATTTTTGGTCGGGCCAATTAGTACAGTTTATTAGTCAAAGTCTCCCATGTTACAGGGGTCGACTACACTGATCTTTTCCCATTACGACTTGGATATCTCTCTGCACAGAGCTTCAATACTGATGCCGTTTGTTTCTATGGAAACTAGACTCAGAGAGGAATCCATACATATATGGTATGACCCCTAATTATCTCTGGTCAATTTATAGTGAATTTCCAAAGTCGGAACAGGGAATCCAGAAACTGTTCTGGCCCTGTTCCACAAGAACCCGAATATCTCTTACGGTACTGTTCCTATGATTGTTTCGTTACTTCCATATGAAAGTAGATTCATCAAGGTTCGATTACATAATTTATTCACTATTTAATTCCACTCCTACGAATTCTTGTGATTTTTCCAATCCACACCACTGCTGCTATCAGCTTCTGTGTTCAAAGTAAACCTTACCTAATTTGGGGTTTCATGGACCAACTAGGGCCTTGTCATACATAAGCCCACATATGATCATACTTAGCCATTCTAGTGGCTGGTCATTTGCTCAACACTTCCATTCCAAAACCATCTATACATTCATAAATACGCATGGTCTAATGCCATACTCCACTTCTACAAGCCATTTTCGCATGGCTGTACACTTATACATTTCATAAAGTACTCGAAAGACAACGATGGGTAGTCCTATACATGCCATATCAAAATTCAACCAAAATAGTACCCAAAAGAGCCTTTGATAGTGTGGGCGACTTCGACTTCAAGATCCCGAGTCCGATAGCTGGAGAACCAAATATCTATAAAACAGAGGAGCAATGTAACGAGTAAGCAATTTATGCTTAGTAAGTTTGAGCAAGGAATTCCAGCATGCACAAATAATAGCACACATTTAGCTAAACGGAATATTTCATAATACGCAATTTACCGATATCAAACTTGCTTCACAACATTAACAACCCTTATGTACATACACAATAAACTAACTTGGCCGAAGGCCGGTAGCTCGTTTATCAACTGAGCGAACATTTATTTGTAAGGGCTCGATTAATATTTAACACATACGTAACATATCCCCATATTGGGATGTTTTTCGAGTATTCGCTGGAATTTTACAGCAAGCTCATTCATTACCAAATCACGTACCTTCGGGATTTAACCGGATATAGCTCCTCGTTCAAATGCCTTCGGGACATAGCCCGGTTTTAGTAACTCACACAATGCCTTCGGGACTTAACCCGGATTTAACAACTCGCACGAATGCCTTCGGGACTTAACCCGGATTTAACAACTCGCACGAATGCCTTCGGGACTTAACCCGGATTTAACAACTCGCACGAATGCCTTCGGGACTTAACCCGGATTTAGTATCTCGCACAAAGGCCTTCGGATCTTAGTCCGGATATATTCACTTAGCACAAAGCCTTCGGGACTTAGCCCGGACAGCATTCAATTAATCATGCACATCTAACAATAATTCATGGCACATTCATATTTCATTTTCGTTTACGAAACTCAAACACAAGGCACATATTGTCCTTGTACATTCGGCTCAATAGCCACACATAGAGCATGATTTAATCACATCGAAATTTAAGCTCTCTTACTCAAGAACTTACCTCGGGTGTTGTCGAACGATCCCGCTAACTATTCGACCACTTTTTCCTTCCCTTTATCGGATTTATTTCCCCTTTGCTCTTGAGCTTAATCAAACAAATAAATTGATTTCATCATTTAGGCATCAAAAGATGAACACAAGGCACTTAGCCCATATTCATACATTAGACATTAAAGTCTCATACATGCAAAAATCATGCATCAACACAACATATTAGCTAATTTCTTTCCCCTTGGCCGAATATGCATGTCCATTTTTGGGGTCGATTTCAACACTTAATACACACATATACACACTAGTAAAGCATCCTCCCCCTTTTCATCGATTTAACACATGCATTGCTCATCAACATGCAAAGTTACATTCGGCCTTAGCACACATCTTGCTAGCCGATTCTTCTCCCTTTAGCAACCAATGCACATATGTGCTCACACAAAAATGCTAAAAAAAGGAGGTTCAAGAATCATCAAGCCATCATCACATGCATCATTAACAAGCTTCATATTTTGCATGCAATGGCATTAACACAACCTCCACCTAGGCCGAATCTTAACTCATCCTCATGCCTCATCACCACAACATCAAACACCAACCAAGAATGATGCATCCATGGTCAAGTGCCATTTCCATCACATAGCAAGATTTAGACCATGGGCTAGGTAGAACTCAAGCTAACAACTAAAACATGCATGCATCTCATGGAACATCATCAAACATACCTTGGCCTAGCTACATGCATGGCCGAATCTCTTCACCTTTCTTCTTCTTTCCTCTTTAAAATTTTTGGCCAAGGATGAACCAAAGGATGAGAAATTTTTTTCTTTGTTTTTCTTTCTAATTTAGGCTAAAATGGAGGTGAGAAAGGATGAACACAAACTTTTCTCCTTTCTTCTCTTGAGCTCACGGCAATGGGGGGGAACAAACACTACACACACATTTTTTTTCTTTTGTTTTCCATTTCTTTATTACCCATACTTCTTATTTTATTCTTCCACTAACAAAACATGTTTCATGACATGTTTTGCCCATCATTCTTTGTCATGGCCGGCCACTACTCATTAGGGGGGGAAATTTGACATGCAAGTCCCCCCTTTGTCCACATGCACTAATAGGTCCTCACACATTGACCTATCACATTTTTGAATTTTCTCACATAAGTCCTAGTGACTAAATTCACATGAAATCAACCAAATTGAAGCTTGAAATTTTCACACATTCATAATTACATATTCTAGACAATAAGTATCACATTCAAACATTTCGGTGACTCGGTTTAGCAGTCCCGAAACCACTTCCCGACTAGGGTCAACTTTGGGCTGTCACAACTCTCCCCCACTTAAGAAATTTTCGTCCCCAAAAATCTTACCGGTAAATAGGTTTGGGTATCGTTCTTTCATCGAGCTCTCGGTCTCCCAAGTAGCTTCCTCGATCCCGTGTTTGAGCCATAACACCTTTACTAGCGGAACTCTTTTGTTTCGCAACTCCTTCACTTCACGAGCTAGGATACGCATCGGTTCTTCTTCATAGCTCATGTCGACTTGAATTTCAACCTCTGATGGGCTAATTATATGCGATGGATCAGATCGATAGCGTCGAAGCATCGAAACATGAAAGACATCATGAATCTTTTCAAGCTCCGGGGGCAAAATCAATCTATACGCAACCGGACCAACTCGTTCGGAGATTTCGTACGGCCCAATGAATCTTGGGCTCAACTTGCCCTTACGGCCGAACCTGAGTATCTTTTTCCAAGGGGAAACCTTGAGGAACACCTTGTCTCCCACCTGATACTCGATGTCTTTTCGTTTCAAATCTGCGTACGACTTCTGACGATCCGTGGCTACCTTCAGACTTTCACGGATTACCTTTACTTTCTGCTCAGCATCTTTAATCAAATCAACTCCGAAAATTTTACTTTCACCGAGCTCGGTCCAAAACAATGGTGTACGGCATTTACGACCGTACAAAGCCTCGTAAGGTGCCATCTTAATACTTGATTGAAAACTATTGTTGTAAGCGAATTCAATCAAAGGTAAATACCGTTCCCATGAACTACTGAACTCGAGGATGCAACATCTCAACATATCCTCAAGTATCTGAATTATCCGCTCGGATTGACCATCGGTTTGGGGGTGAAAAGCAGTGCTAAAATGCAACTTGGTACCCAGAGCTTCTTGCAATTTCTTCCAAAATCGTGAGGTGAATCTCGGATCTCTATCCGACACGATAGAAACAGGTACCCCGTGTAATCTCACAATTTGATAAACGTACAATGCAGCTAGTTTATCCAATGAAAAATCCGTACGTACGGGGATGAAATGAGCCGACTTAGTCAGTCTATCAACAATAACCCATATCGCATCCTTCTTACTTGCTGACAAAGGCAGTCCGGACACAAAGTCCATTGTGACTCGATCCCATTTCCACTCGGGTATCATGATCGGCTGGAGTAATCCTGAAGACACTTGATGTTCCGCGTTCACTTGTTGACATATTAAACATCTCGAAACAAAGTCAGAGATGTCCCGTTTCATACCATGCCACCAAAATTAACGTTTCAAATCGTTGTACATTTTCGTACTCCCCGGGTGAATTGACATTCGGCTACAATGGGCTTCGTTCAGAATCATCGAAATGAGTTCCGAATTCCTTGGAACACACAAATGATTTCTGAACCTCAAACAATCATCATCATCAATTTGAAACTCCGATTCCTCGTTCGGAAAACACTTAGACCGTTTTGCAACCAATTCATCATCGACTTTCTGAGCTTCACGAATTTGGTGAGTCAATAATGGTTTAGCTTTTAATTCAGCTACTAACACACTGTCTGGTAAAACAGACAAATGCACGTTCATCGCTCGTAAAGCAAACAATGACTTCCGGCTTAAGGCGTCCGCAACCACGTTAGCCTTTCCCGGGTGGTAATCAATGACAAGCTCGTAATCTTTCAACAACTCAAGCCGACGTCTTTGTCGCAGATTCAAGTCTAGTTGAGTCATCAAATATTTGAGACTTTTGTGATCCGAAAATACATGGCACTTCTCACCAAACAGATAATGTCGCCATATTTTTAAAGCAAAAACGATGGCAGCTAGTTCGAGATCATGGGTCGGATAATTCCTCTCGTGTGGCTTCAATTGTCTCGACGCATAGGCCACGACTCGACCTTCTTGCATCAATACGCAACCCAACCCAAGTAGGGATGCGTCACTATAGATGACAAACTCTTTACCTGATTCGGGTTGCACCAAAATTGGAGCTTCAGTCAAACGAGTTTTCAGTTGGTCGAAACTTTTCTGACATTTCTCCGTCCACTCGAACTTAACATCCTTTTGAAGTAGCTTCGTCATTGGTGTGGCTATCATCGAGAAACCTTTCACAAATCGTCAGTAATAACCGGCGAGCCCCAAAAAGCTCCGAACTTCAGTAACATTTCTCGGAGGTTTCCAGTCCAGTATGGCTGAAATTTTGTTCGGGTCAATTCGAATACCCGACGCGGATACCACATGACCCAAGAAGCTAACCTCTCTTAACCAGAGCTCACACTTACTGAACTTAGCATATAACTGCTTATCCCGCAAAATTTGCAGCACTAGCCTCAGATGCTCAGCATGTTCGGTCTCATCTCTTGAATAGACCAAAATGTCATCAATGAACACAACTACGAACTGATCCGAATACGGTCTGAAGATCCGATTCATCAAATCCATAAATACCGCAGGGGCATTAGTGAGCCCAAACGGCATCACTAAGAATTCGTAGTGACCATATCTCGTTCTGAAGGCAGTTTTGGGAATATCTGGATCTCAAATTCGCAACTGATAATAGCCCGATCTCAAATCTATTTTTGAGAACACTGAGGCTCCCTTCAGTTGGTCGAACAAATCATCGATGCGCGGCAATGGATATTTGTTCTTTATCGTCACTTTATTCAGCTGACGATAGTCAATGCACAACCTCATGGTTCCGTCCTTCTTTTTCACGAACAATACTGGTGCACCCCAAGGTGAGAAACTTGGTCGAGCGAAACCTCTCTCCGTCAGTTCTTGCAACTGAGCTTTCAACTCCTTTAACTCGGTTGGTGCCATACGATACGGAGCTATCAAAATCGGCGTAGTCCCAGGTACAAGCTCAATACCAAACTCTACCTCCCGAACATGTGGTAAACCCGGTAATTCTTCCAGAAAAACATCCGGGTATTCACAAACCACCGGCACAGATTCGGGTTTCTTTTCTAATTCTTTGTCATCAAGCACATATGCAAGGTATGCTTCGCACCCTTTTCTTACATATTTCTGTGCCAACATTGCTGATATTACAGCTGGCATCCCCTCCAAGTCCGCAGACTCAATTCGGACTACTTCGTTATTTGCGCACCTCAAATCAATAGTCTTGCTCTTGCAATTCACAATCGCATCATGCGCGGTCAACCAATCCAACCCAAGGATAACATCAAATTCATCAAACGGCAAAAGCATCAAGTCCGCTGGAAAACAGGAACCTCGAATTTTCCAGGGGACATTTCTTACACACTTTGTCGACAAGCACGTAACGACCCAAGGGATTTGACACCCGAATTACAAACTCAGTAGACTCAATAGGTAAAGTCTTACTGGATGCTAAGGTTTCACATATGTAAGAATGGGTAGAACCGGGGTCAATCAAAGCAATTACATTAGTATCAAAGAGGGTGAATGTACCGGTAATAACATCAGGCGAAGAAGCATCCTCGCGGGCACGTATAGCATAAGCTCTAGCAGGCGCACGGGCTTCGGATCTGGTTATATCATCTCTAGATCCTCTCTGACCACCACCAGCATTGCCCATATTTCCAGATGGTCTACCTCGAGCAGTGGTAGCACCCGGTCTCCCACTCTGATTTGCATTCTGTCCCGACAACCTCGGGCAATCTTTAATGAAGTGGTCCACTGATCCGCATTTGTAACAGGAGCGGTCAGGAAATCTACAACTCCCCGAATGCCATTTACCGCAATATCGGCATTTCGTCCTATCTCGACGTTCATTCCCAACACTGGCGACCGAAGTGCCTCGTGTACCCACAGGGGGTCGATCACGATCTCGTCCAAAAAGGCCCGAAGTGCCTCTAAACTGGCCCGCATCATCTCGAAATCTCTTCGATGTCTGTTGAAGAGACCTTCCCGAGGATCTTTTACGAAACTCTCCAGTTCCCTCATCAACTCTTTGCTTTTCTTTTCTAAGCTCTTCGGCTTTACAAGCTCGTTCAACAAGTACCACGAACTTTCGTATTTCAAGAACGCCAACGAACATTTTTATATCTTCATTCAGCCCATCCTCGAAGCGTTTACACATAAAAGCTTCGGACGAAACACATTCCCGAGCGTATTTGCTAAGTCTAACAAATTTTCGCTCGTAATCAGTAACCGACATGGAGCCTTGCTTAAGCTCAAGAAATTCCTTCCGTTTTTGATCAACAAATCTCTGACTGATATACTTTTTCCGAAACTCAGTTTGGAAAAACTCCCAAGTTACTTGCTCTCGGGGCACAATAGAAGTCAGAGTACTCCACCAATAGTAGGCAGAATCACGTAGCAAGGAGATAGCACACTTTAGACATTCATCGGGTGTACAAGATAGCTCATCGAGTACCCGGATAGTGTTGTCCAGCCAAAATTCAGCTTGCTCGGCATCATCGCTATCCATAGCCTTAAATTCAGTAGCCCCATGTTTTCGGATTCTGTCAACTGGGGGCTTATTTGACCTTATTTGGTCAGTTACCGGTGGTATTGTAGGTGCGGGGGTAGTATTTGTCGGGAATGGAGGTTGTGGAACAGCCATATTAGTTCGAATGTATTGGTTGAACCAATCATTCATCACGCTATAGAATGCTTGTCTAGCTTCATCATTCGGATTACTAGCATTAGGTTGAGAGTCTACCGGCACTGCCCCTTGCGCGGGAGCAGGCCCTACACTCTCAAGATCATCAGCTACCTCTCGATCACGATCGGGATCCATTACTATAAACACATTTACAATTGTCAGAAGTCACCACACTATCAAGTAATCACATAAAATGGCATGTATAGCTAGACCCAACACATTACGGTAGTCCTAGAATCGACTAAACCGTAGCTCTGATACCAATAAAATGTAACACCCCGAACCCGAGACCGACACCGGAGTCGGACACGAGATGTTAACAAACTTTGAAAAATTTTTCCAGACACTGCCCAGTCTGCGTACTAGTCGCTTCAAAAATCATATCTTGAGTTTCACAACTCGAAAATCAGTTTTGTGATTTTTCCCTGAAACTAGACTCATGTCCCCACCTATGTATTTTTTCTAGAATTTTTGGTCGGGCCAATTAGTACAGTTTATTAGTCAAAGTCTCCCATGTTACAGGGGTCGACTACACTGACCTTTTCCCATTACGACTTGGATATCTCTCTGCACAGAGCTTCAATACTGATGCCGTTTCTTTCTATGGAAACTAGACTCAGAGAGGAATCCATACATATATGGTATGACCCCTAATTATCTCTGGTCAATTTATAGTGAATTTCCAAAGTCGGAACAGGGAATCCAGAAACTGTTCTGGCCCTGTTCCACAAGAACCCGAATATCTCTTACTGTACTGTTCCTATGATTGTTTCGTTACTTCCATATGAAAGTAGATTCATCAAGGTTCGATTACATAATTTATTTACTATTTAATTCCACTCCTACGAATTCTTGTGATTTTACCAATCCACGCCACTGCTGCTATCAGCTTCTGTGTTCAAAGTAAACCTTACCTAATTTGGGGTTTCATGGACCAACTAGGGCCTTGTCATACATAAGCCCACATATGATCATACTTAGCCATTCTAGTGGCTGGTCATTTGCTCAACACTTCCATTCCAACTATAGTTACATCATGAAACCATCTATACATTCATAAATACGCATGGTCTAATGCCATACTCCACTTCTACAAGCCATTTTCGCATGGCTGTACACTTATACATTTCATAAAGTACTCGAAAGACAACGATGGGTAGTCCTATACATGCCATATCAAAATTCAACCAAAATAGTACCCAAAAGAGCCTTTGATAGTGTGGGCGACTTCGACTTCAAGATCCCGAGTCCGATAGCTGGAGAACCAAAAATCTATAAAACAGAGGAGCAATGTAACGAGTAAGCAATTTATGCTTAGTAAGTTTGAGCAAGGAATTCCAGCATGCACAAATAATAGCACACATTTAGCTAAACGGAATATTTCATAATACGCAATTTACCGATATCAAACTTGCTTCACAACATTAACAACCCTTATGTACATACACAATAAACTAACTTGGCCGAAGGCCGGTAGCTCGTTTATCAACTGAGCGAACATTTATTTGTAAGGGCTCGATTAATATTTAACACATACGTAACATATCCCCATATTGGGATGTTTTTCGAGTATTCGCTGGAATTTTACAGCAAGCTCATTCATTACCAAATCACGTACCTTCGGGATTTAACCGGATATAGCTCCTCGTTCAAATGCCTTCGGGACATAGCCCGGTTTTAGTAACTCACACAATGCCTTCGGGACTTAACCCGGATTTAACAACTCGCACGAATGCCTTCGGGACTTAACCCGGATTTAACAACTCGCACGAATGCCTTCGGGACTTAACCCGGATTTAACAACTCGCACGAATGCCTTCGGGACTTAACCCGGATTTAGTATCTCGCACAAAGGCTTTCGGATCTTAGTCCGGATATATTCACTTAGCAAAAAGCCTTAGGGACTTAGCCCGGACAGCATTCAATTAATCATGCACATCTAACAATAATTCATGGCACATTCATATTTCATTTTCGTTTACGAAACTCAAACACAAGGCACATATTGTCCTTGTACATTCGGCTCAATAGCCACACATAGAGCATGATTTAATCACATCGAAATTTAAGCTCTCTTACTCAAGAACTTACCTCGGGTGTTGTCGAACGATCCCGCTAACTATTCGACCACTTTTTCCTTCCCTTTATCGGATTTATTTCCCCTTTGCTCTTGAGCTTAATCAAACAAATAAATTGATTTCATCATTTAGGCATCAAAAGATGAACACAAGGCACTTAGCCCATATTCATACATTAGACATTAAAGTCTCATACATGCAAAAATCATGCATCAACACAACATATTAGCTAATTTCTTTCCCCTTGGCCGAATATGCATGTCCATTTTTGGGGTCGATTTCAACACTTAATACACACATATACACACTAGTAAAGCATCCTCCCCCTTTTCATCGATTTAACACATGCATTGCTCATCAACATGCAAAGTTACATTCGGCCTTAGCACACATCTTGCTAGCCGATTCTTCTCCCTTTAGCAACCAATGCACATATGTGCTCACACAAAAATGCTAAAAAAAGGAGGTTCAAGAATCATCAAGCCATCATCACATGCATCATTAACAAGCTTCATATTTTGCATGCAATGGCATTAACACAACCTCCACCTAGGCCGAATCTTAACTCATCCTCATGCCTCATCACCACAACATCAAACACCAACCAAGAATGATGCATCCATGGTCAAGTGCCATTTCCATCACATAGCAAGATTTAGACCATGGGCTAGGTAGAACTCAAGCTAACAACTAAAACATGCATGCATCTCATGGAACATCATCAAACATACCTTGGCCTAGCTACATGCATGGCCGAATCTCTTCACCTTTCTTCTTCTTTCCTCTTTAAAATTTTTGGCCAAGGATGAACCAAAGGATGAGAAATTTTTTTCTTTGTTTTTCTTTCTAATTTATGCTAAAATGGAGGTGAGAAAGGATGAACACAAACTTTTCTCCTTTCTTCTCTTGAGCTCACGGCAATGGGGGGGAACAAACACTACACACACATTTTTTTTTCTTTTGTTTTCCATTTCTTTATTACCCATACTTCTTATTTTATTCTTCCACTAACAAAACATGTTTCATGACATGTTTTGCCCATCATTCTTTGTCATGGCCGGCCACTACTCATTAGGGGGGAAATTTGACATGCAAGTCCCCCCTTTGTCCACATGCACTAATAGGTCCTCACACATTGACCTATCACATTTTTGAATTTTCTCACATAAGTCCTAGTGACTAAATTCACATGAAATCAACCAAATTGAAGCTTGAAATTTTCACACATTCATAATTACATATTCTAGACAATAAGTATCACATTCAAACATTTCGGTGACTCAGTTTAGCAGTCCCGAAACCACTTCCCGACTAGGGTCAACTTTGGGCTGTCACAATGAGAAAATCACGAATCAGCTCGATCACATTTCTATGCTCTAGTCGTCAAGGTAAGTTCATAGTATTTCAATATGTAATTGAACTTCTACTTGTATTTCCACATTATAGCTGTGGAATTAAATTCTTATAGTTAATTATTCTATGAATTGCACATATGTGCCTCTGTTTCTACTTCGGTACTGTTGAATTGCACATACGTGCCCCTTCTTACACTCCGTAACATTAAATCGAGTAATATATGAGTTGTATTAATTTGTTGTTAGGTAAAATGATATAATATGTTCTTACTAAGCTCTATAAGCTATTTTCTCTTGTGGATTGTTTAGTAGATTGTTGTCGCTGACATTGGGATGAATCGAACTTTCAACTCACACTATCCATCGAAGTCAGTACTTCTTGGGTCTCTTAGGGTAGTGGCATGTATATGTGGCTATATAGGTTGTTTTGGTACAATAAGACAATATACTAAACTAAGTTAGTAGCTATTTTATCAAGATTGTAAATAGGTATCTTTTTGTATAAATTAGAATGCTATGAAAGTGAACACTTGTGGTTTGTTTTGGTTTATGATTGAATTAAGTTTCTATGCTAGGAATGGATCAATGTGGACATGTTTTAGTTGTTGATATTTGGATATAATTGCGTTGTCTATGAAGAGAACATTGGTTAGTTGATTTAAGGAAATTAAAATGATATGTTTATGTTGAGTTACTTATGGTCACAATTATGGTATGTTTTAAAATGATAATGAACTAGATGTGCATGTTTCCAATTGTGGTAATGCATGTGTTTAGGTAAGTTTGTATGTTTGATTTTGAGGTACCTTATATGGCATATTAATTGAATGGTTTTGGACTAGTGAATTGGTCATTCAATGTTGGTTTTGGTCATGTTATGATGCCTTAATCATGTGTATAAAGTGCTTTTAGGTAAATTCTTGATTTGGTGATGAAATGGCTTGATTTTGGCCAATTTGATGTCCACACGGCCTGAGACACTGGCGTACCCATAGCATACATCTAAGACACACATATATGAGCAAACCTATTTCTCAAATTCCATACCATAACATGCATTCAATCATATAGTTACATGATCATCTTACTATACTCTTCTAGCTTCGGTATCATCATTCAATCAATTTCTATAGAGATATCCCATGTGAACAATATTAATGCAAGAGTCGATGCAAAGACTCCCCTAACAACCATGAGTAGTAGCTTGAACTCCAAATCCAACAAGGAACTTGAACAACACATTATAGGTTTGCATGTAAACGGGCTTCGCAAAAAAAAGTGAATTCATTCATATAAGGGTTTTCAAGCTTTGGTAGGGTTCGCTACATAGTAAGGTTATCACTTCCAAGGGTTATCATGCATATAGGGGTCCCAAACATATAGGGGTTGCAGAAATAATACTTCACAATTTAACTGACTCATATGTGGGTAAAAGACATATTTTTGAGAAAGTTAAAAAGAATACAACTTGGCGCGCATGCAAGGAGAAATAAGGAAACATCAAGCTTTATTTATGTTGTAAAACATAGATTACTGGACAATTATTTTAGTGTATAGCTCGTAAAAAATCTTATAATAAATAAAGAAAATATAAGCTTAATAAAAGTGTATCTAATAATAATAGCGATATTAAAAAAGTCTAATCCAAACTAAAAATCACATCGCCTTTATCCTGGGTTCGCTGGTAACAATTCTGGGTTTAGCCTCACTCAGGCCATCCACCTCGCCATTGTCGTTCACGACCTACTTACCTATGGAGGAAGAGAGGAGTGGGTGAGTTCATTGAGACCTCAATGACTATACAGGAATCATCAAAGCATGCCTTAGGAAAATATGGTTCTTTTAAAATAGAAACTTTAGTTCAAGAACTATTCTACAAGTTAGGCTAACCTTAAGGGCGCAATGTCCAGTTTGTAGTTACCTGGTTGTCAGAAACATGAGTTTGCAAAAATAGTTTCAATATTGGTTATATCAAATGGTTCATAATCTAATCTGTATTTTAAAGTAGGAAATTCATTATCTAAATAATCATTAAAAACATATGCTTGTAGAAAATATTCTGAAAAAGATTTTTGAAATTGAATTTGTTGTCTGCAAATTACTTCATTTATTTTTGTGAATATTTCTACCGGTAATAATTTCCTAGCTTTATTATACATACATATTCTAAATACTTTATTCATAATAGAATTGTTTTTTCCGTTATGAAAAAAATATTGAATAATATCAAGAAGATTGTTTATCTCCTTAATATCCATGACAACGCCTAATCTTTGTTTATACGCATATAGACTCTAGAAATGAAAACAACATTTCATCTCTGAGTAAGGGTATAAATAGTCTTGTTGATATAACTTCTTTTTATTTTTCTAAGTTATGTAAAAAGGTCAGTAAAGTAGAAGAAAAGATAAATAATTTAGGAGATATAAAAAATTTAGACTTAAACCATGAGTCTAAAGAAATATTAACTAATATTAATAATAAATTAGAACAAGTTTTGAATAAGAATATCGAGTCTGATGTTGATTTAGGTCCCTTATATTATGGTAATGGTAAGGATAATATTTTAGTATTATCTGAAGAAGAAAACACTTCTTCTGATGAATCAACATCTATGTTAAAAAATTATAAAAAACATAAAAAAACGGAAAAAAGATGATAAACAAAAAGAATATGATTTCCAGTCCTATAAAACCCTTATAGAACATTGGAAAGAAAAATTTACTAATAGTAATGATCAACTTGAGAAGGTTGAATATTTAAAATTAATTGAAGAACTTTATGAAAAACATAAAGATCTATTTAGTATGTTTAATTATCATTATATGTTAAAATATGATGATAGTAGCAGGTCAAGTAATTCTGAAAACACATAATTATTTAAGAAACAATCTGATGAAGAAAAAACTTCAACAGATCAGGATGAAGACATAAAAGTCTCAACTTATAATTCTGATGAAGAAACCACTTCATCTGAAGATGAAAATATAGATATTCTTGAACCAATGGATACTGAACCAATAGATCCTTATGGAAAAAGAAAAATAGAGTCAGATAGTCAAATAGATGATTATCTTAGGTCTTTAAACAAAACTTTTGAAATTGATAATGGTACTAAAAGAATTTTTGGTAATAAAACCGATAATATAGCAACCAATGAAGTAAAACCTGAATATCTAGGAGAAACTTCTAATCAACCTGTTCAACAAAGAATCGATGATTTAAATAAAAGAAATGTGGCCCAAGGAGAAATATATTTAGATTTGACTAATACTCCTATTTCAAATTATGAAAAAACTATTGATGATTGGGCACAATGTATGACTATTGTTGTAAACAACAACAAATGGTCTAAAGAAAAATTTTTAAATTACTTTGTTGGAACATTTCAAGGAGATGTTGTACAATTTCTTAGACGTTGGGAAGAGTCTGAGCAAGGTAAAGAACAAAAGGGGCAATTAATCAACCAGATAGGAACCCCTAAGGATCTTTTAAAAGGATTAACTTAATTTTAAAAACAGAATTTTGTGGTTATTTTGATAAAAAAAGATCAAGATAGTACATCTAGTTATATCCTTTCTAAGATTAAATTATGTGATATTAGATATTTAGAAGGTTTTTCTGAAAAATTTCTTTCTGAATATCAAAAGTTAAAAAATGAAAATATAGAGTTTTGGAAAAACCAATATTTTCATAAACTACCCCCACCCTGGGATGAGATATGTATAAACAAATATGTGTCTTATTTAGAGAATCACAGTAAAACATCTAGACTTCCAGCATAAAATTTGGATACTATAGGAAATAGGATAAACTTTGCACGTGAAAGAATAACTTTACATTGTTTGCAAAGTAAAGCTGGTAAACAAGTTAAGCATAAATTAAGTGATAGGTATTGTAGTAAGATACTAGAAAATGAATGGGAATTTGGTTGTAAACAAATATATCCAAACATTTATAAAAAGCATAAAAAATATAAATTAAGAAAATGGAAACCAGGTAATAAAAAATTCTTTGGTAAAAATCAAAAGATTGTTAGAAGAAAAACCTCTAATAAACCAAAGAAACAAATTTGTAAGTGCTTCATCTGTGATGAAGAAGGTCATATTGCTAGCAACTGTCCTAACAAAGGGAAAATGCTAGGAAAATGATAAAAATTCTTGAAGAACAAGATTTACAAATTTGTTTTCAAAAGGAAATAAATCCTGAAGAAATATTGTATGAGTTAATATCAGAAATAGATTCTGATAATAATGATGAATATATATTTATGTTTAATATAGGATGTACTTCTAATAATCAATTAGAAGAAATTCTGAATTCTGAAAAATAGGATATTAAATTAGGAAATTTAAACGGAGAAGAAAAAGACTTTTTCTGATGAAATTATAGAAAAAATTAATAAAAATAATATTTCTATTAAAATTAATAATGGTTTATCCATTAAAAATAACCACAAAATTCTGTTTTTAGAATTAAGGTTAATCCTTTTAAAAGATCCTTAGGGGTTCCTATCTAGTTGATTAATTGCCCCTTTTGTTCTTTACCTTTCCCAGACTCTTCTCAACGGCTAAGAAATTGTACAACATCTCCTTGAAATGTTCCAACAAAGTAATTTAAAAATTTTTCTTTTGACCATGTGTTGTTGTTTACAACAATAGTCATAGCTTGTGCCCAATCATCAATAGTTTTTGCATAATTTGAAATAAGAGTATTAGTCAAATCTAAATAAATTTCTCATTGGGCCACATTTCTTTTATTTAAATCATCTATTCTTTGTTGAACAGGTTGATTAGAAGTTTCTCCTAGATATTCAGGTTTTACTTCATTGGTTGCTATATTATTGGTTTTATTACCAAAAATTCTTATAGTATCATTATCAATTTCAAAATTTTTGTTTAAAGACCTAAGATAATCATCTGTTTGACTATATGACTCTATTTTTCTTTTTCCATAAGGATCTGGTGGTTCAGTATCCATTGGTTCAGGAATATCTATATTTTCATCTTTAGATGAAGTGGTTTCTTCATCAGAATTATAAGTTGAGACTTTTATGTCTTCATCCTGATCTGCTGAAGTTTTTTCTTCATCAGATTGTTTCTTAAATAATTATGTGTTTTCAGAATTACTTGAACTGCTACTATCATCATATTTTAACATATAATGATAATTAAACATACTAAATAGATCTTTATGTTTTTCATAAAGTTCTTCAATTAATTTTAAATATTCAACCCTCTCAAGTTGATCATTACTATTAGTAAATTTTTCTTTCCAATGTTTTATAAGGGTTTTATAGGACTGGAAATCATATTCTTTTTGTTTATCATCTTTTTTCCGTTTTTTATGTTTTTTATAATTTCTTAACATAGATGTTGATTCATCAGAAGAAGTGTTTTCTTCTTCAGATAATACTAAAATATTATCCTTACCATTACCATAATATAAAGGACCTAAATCTACATCAGACTCGATATTATTATTAAAAACTTGTTCTAATTTATTATTAATATTAGTTAATATTTCTTTAGACTCATGGTTTAAGTCTAAATTTTTAATATCTTCTAAATTATTTATCTTTTCTTCTACTTTACTGAACTTTTTACATAATTCTGTAAAAATTATTCAGTCTAATAATGTTTAAATCGTTATAATATAGATAATAGACGGTCTTAGGTACCAGGAACAAACATTATGGAACAAATTGAGTGTCAATTTCAAGATAAAACTTGTAATCATATTACGCATATAGACTCTAGAAATGAAAACAACATTTCATCTCTGAGTAAGGGTATAAATAGTCTTGTTGATATAACTTCTTTTTATTTTTCTAAGTTATGTAAAAAGGTCAGTAAAGTAGAAGAAAAGATAAATAATTTAGGAGATATAAAATATTTAGACTTAAACCATGAGTCTAAAGAAATATTAACTAATATTAATAATAAATTAGAATAAGTTTTTAATAATAATATCGAGTTTGATGTAGATTTAGGTCCCTTATATTATGGTAATGGTAAGGATAATATTTTAGTATTATCTGAAGAAGAAAACACTTCTTCTGATGAATCAACATCTATGTTAAAAAATTATAAAAAAACATAAAAAACGGAAAAAAAGATGATAAACAAAAAGAATATGATTTCCAGTCCTATAAAACCCTTATAGAACATTGGAAAGAAAAATTTACTAATAGTAATGATCAACTTGAGAGGGTTGAATATTTAAAATTAATTGAAGAACTTTATGAAAAACATAAAGATCTATTTAGTATGTTTAATTATCATTATATGTTAAAATATGATGATAGTAGCAGGTCAAGTAATTCTGAAAACATAGAATTATTTAAGAAATAATCTGATGAAGAAAAAAATTCAACAGATCAGGATGAAGACATAAAAATCTCAACTTATAATTCTGATAAAGAAACCACTTCATCTGAAGATGAAAATATAGATATTTCTGAACCAATGGTTACTGAACCAGCAGATCCTTATGGAAAAAGAAAAATAGAGTTAGATAGTCAAATAGATGATTATCTTAGGTCTTTAAACAAAAATTTTGAAATTGATAATGATACTTTAAGAATTTTTGGTAATAAAACCGATAATATAGCAACCAATGAAGTAAAACCTGAATATCCAGGAGAAACTTCTAATCAACCTGTTCAACAAAGAATAGATGATTTAAATATTAACTAATAAAAATTATTACACACAACGCCTAACGTCCTCCCTGGACTCAACGGCAACAAGAAGACAGAATAACAGATATATGGGTTTTGAAAAAAACAACTGTGAAACAAACGGAAATGTAAATCAAAGACAAAAACTTACAATGGGTATTACGATATTATTTCTCCAGAAACTCGTTACACCGGCACCTCTGATACCAATTCTGGGGGTGAGTTGAGTGAAGGGATTTTAGAGTATGAGTGGAAGGGAATATAGACTCTTTTATTACAAAAGGAAAAGTTTACAAAAGAGAGAACTGAAAAATAAAGTATTTGGTAATTCTAAGATGTCTATACAATTTATCTTTCCTCCCTATTTATAGAGGAGTTTAAAAATTGTATACAATCGTCTTTTGAATCCCGAACAGTGTTTCTGATAAGGATTCGGCTTCAAGTGGATGTGGCTGCTTCCACGTCTCATTTGTCTTCTTGTAACTTTAATTGCATGGCCTTGGTTGTTTCCATGTTGCATGCTTGTATTAATGGCTGCTTCCATCATTGCTTGTGTCATGGCCGCTTTCGTCACTGCTTACACCATCATTACTTTGATGATGAATAGGACTTTTTGTCTTTCTCATTAATGGTTGCTTCCATCATGATGACGTCTACTTTGACATTACCCAAAATGATGAATGGTAGATATATCTTGATGACAATTTTCCCATGTACTTCTGATTTGTTGCAGAATATAAGGTGGGAAATCTTCAATATCCATTTCTGCTATCTTATTTAGTAGTCGAATGGATTCTTCATCTTTATCACTAATTCTGGAATAATATGCCATTATCCTTCTTCCATCAGTTCTGAGGCGATAATTTCTTTCTTGAAGAAGATATCTAGCTTTAGCCATTAAATCAATTCTAGTTTGGATTTGATAATAGCTTAAATCTTTCTGACACTTGTCAATTGTTGTTGCCAAGTGTTCTTTATCTTCATTTAAGGCTGATAACCGAGGACTGTCGATCATTGTATGAATATACCAAATTTGATATGGTTGAAAAACATTTTCTTTTTCAGGAATATCAATAAGAGTACTAATTTGGATATAAAAATAATAGAAAAAATCATCATTGCTTATGATGGATTATAAAAAAGATTTTACTATTGTTGGAAAATCCTTTAAAAGATGAAAAGAGAAATTTTGTACTACTATTTCTCTAACAAAACCCCATTCAATATTGGTTATATCAAACGATTCATGATCCAATCTATATTTTATAGTTGGATAAATTTTTCCAATAAAATTGGTAAAAACATAAGATTGTAGAAAATATTCTGAAAAAGCTCTTTGGAATTGAGTCTGCTGGTTACAGATAATTCCATTAATTTTGTTGAATATTTCCATAGGTAAAATCTGTCTAGATTTGTTATATAAATAGATTCTAAATACCTTATTCATAATAGGACTGTTTTTTCCTTTATGAATAAAATATTGGAAAATATTAAGAAGATTGTTTATCTCTTCAATATCCATGAATTCTAATTGGAATTCATCCCATTCTCTATATAAAATAGATTTTAATAATAAATTTTCAGCTTCATTTTCTTTAGTTGTTTTTTCAACTAAAAATAATGAAAATCTAATAAGAGCTCTTCTGAAATTGGCTCTTTGATTAGAAATATGGGTTTTCCATATCTCGTTTATAAAATCATAATCTTCTGGTGATAAACCAGGATTATAAAAATCTTTTATTTGTAAAGTTTCATTGTATTTTGAAATCGTGAATTTGAGATTTATTTATATAGTTTACTTAGTTTAAAATCTTAGTTTTTAATCACCCTCTTCAAACAAAGTATTTTTCTTCATCAAAGTGTTTTAAATAGCATTCATAAATAATTCTTTTCACAGTCCCTGTGGGTAGGATAACTCGACATTTACTTGTCACTTTATTACTTGTTGCGATTGTGTACACTAGCACATTTCCGTCGTTCCAGATGCTCATGGATTTATCAATGAAACGTGGCTCTGGAACAATATCCCCTTGCCAAAGTCTCATTTCGGAATAGAATCTTCCGATTACAAGAACATAAAATACCCTAAGTGAAAACTAATAATGAAATAAAAACTTAAGAATAATTTTTGTCTCTTTAAAAATGTGTGTTTAAACTGATTACAATGGCCTTTATATAGGCTAAACTCGGAATATTAAAGTGCCTAAATTGTCCTTGAATTCCTTAGAGTTTGACTAGGACAAATACACCTAATTTTCTTCCAAAATGTAATTACCACATGCCAGACTTTTTTCACTTCGCAGGGGCTATGTTGCAACACATGCCTGCAATGTTGCAACACAAGGGGTGTCGTGACACACCAGGGAGCATATCGCAACATTGAAGGCAGTTTCACTCCAGGACTCATTTTTGGCTTTTGTATTTGATGTTGAGACATCAGCATCTTGGTGTCGCGACATAGGCATCAGCTTCTGCCCGAATATGCATATTTAGCTCCCAATTCGTCCTACAAGACCATGTAACCTTATTTAGATATATAGAATGTAATAAAAACTACTAGAAAGCATAAGTTACTACTTTAGGCATGAAAACCCAAATATATACTAAGATGCTTTGATTTAACTATTAAAAAAGCTAAAGTTATGTGTAAAAAAGATGTAAATAATTGTGTAATTCATGGAAGATCAATTATTCACTGAGTTCGCAATGAACTCACCCACTCCTCTCTTACTTCACAGGAAAGTTGGTCGTGGATGGTAGTGGCGTGGTAAATGACTTGACGAGGCTCACCCTTGAACATATATTAACAAACTTGGGAAATAGTTGATGGGGTTTTATATATGTGGATTTAGATTTATTCTAATTTAATTCTATTATTGAAACAATTTCTTTAAAGTTTAAGTTTATTTTTATTTCGCCAACCTTAAAGTTAAACCTTTTTTACTAATTTCTTTTCAGCATGAATAAAGTTTGATGTTTCTTTATTTCTTCATATGCGAACTAGTTTTATTTCGAAGTATATTTTCTACGACTCTTATATGTTTACGATTCCCTATATGCATGCAAACCCTTAGGAGCGATAACCTTACTACTTAGTGAACCCAACCTAAATCTAGAAACCCTTGCATGAACGTCCCTTTTGTTGTGAAGCTCGTTTTTGTAACACCTCATACCAAGTGCAATCACCAAACAAAAGTTACGAGATGCTACAAACAAACTAGAATAAACTTGTTCAATTTAACCATCAATTAAACATAATTATACAAATGTTAACCATTAAGAATGAAAATAAAACTATATCGAGCTTTAAACTACTATAACATTTGATTTGAGTTTGAATAAATGAAATAAATTTTAAAAATTTTAAAACTTTAGACCAGTACCGATACCAAGTAAATAAGTATCAATATTTTATAACAAGTATCAATACAAAAATATTTATCAATACCATTTCGGCATTCTGCCAAATTAAAGTATCGATATTAATTCCACGGTATCAATACAAATTAGAAAAATTATTGATAATAAGTAAAATTATCGATACTAAATTTGTATTCTGTCAATTTTGAAATTGTTCATATGGTTTGATATCAATAATTTATTCCATTTTATCGATACTTTCACCAATATGATAAAAATATATCGAGTTGAAAAGATCACTTCAAACCAATCTCAAAACCTAGCTTAAGGATGCATTTAAATAGACATGTAACATAGAAAAACACATTCAATCCAACCTAAATGTCTAACTAATATACCCTCATTGACACCACAAATCAAGCATAACCATTAACCATCAAAACTAAAACATAACTAACTTGTCAAGCTTGTTTATACATTAACTAAACCACCAATATTAAATGCCAAAATTCATCCATTCTTACCAAGTTTCCAAAGGCTAACATAACCCAACCAAAGTTTGATAAGTACCAAACAAAATGGTCATTTCAACAACAAATATCCAAGATAGGCATCAAATGATATGCTCGCAATTCAAGTCACCAGAGCACCATATACATATTTACATCTCAAATAGCACAAATCGTCACCAAGATACCTATTAACATAAACATACCAAAACCCTAATTACATGCCACTTATAATTGAGACAAAGTAAACAAATAACTACTGAAAGAATTGCCGAATAGTGTGATCTCCAACGATGTTCCAATAGACAGCAAGGGTCTGGCAATCTACAAAGAAGAAAAACCAAATAGAGTAAGCTTGCGTAAAGCTTAGTAAGTTCATAAAACAAAACATTACATACATATCAATTTAAGTTTACAATTTATACATAACATAGAAACTACATTCCTTTGTCTTATTCCATAATTTCTACCATGTCAAATGGTTAAGCTTGGATAAATCAAAACATCAAAACATTACATGCCAAGATTCATATACAAAGCTATACTCTGTATAACATAATTCATCGCGTCATCTTATTTCATTTCCATTTCAATAATTAACTTTTTTTCTCGGAGAACTATAGTAAATTGGCTTCGAATACGCAAGAGGTTAATGCTCACATAAGTGGACAAATGGAACATTAACCAATACACGATGTTGCTCACACAAGCTTCAGAGAATCTGCAACACATGCAGGATCTCAAGCCATCAGTATTGTGTCCACCATTGGTCATGGTACCTAGAACTAAAATCATTGACACAGAGTGTATGTAATTGCAACACTGGTACATAGTACCTGGAACTATAATCACCAACAACTAGTGTCTCAAACGCCCTAATGACATGTAATTTGTATCCTAGCTATTCACTAAGTTCAAATGGACTTTAACGTATATAGATTAAACTTTTCATGACATTAACCATATACCAAGATTAATTTGATACCAACTCTCAATAGCATAACATGTTTCAACTCGAACAAATACAAAACCCATATTTTGCCATTCAAGTCCTTTATCACATTTGCAACATAACTTGATCAGCAATATTTATTATACACATATGCACAGACAAATATATATACAAATGATTTCAATATTAATAATCATAATAACATCTAATACAAACTTACCAAAATGCAGTAGTTACTAACACTTCGACGACGATTATTCAAGGACTTTTCCTTTCTCACGATTATCAGCCAACTAATCTATTTATTTATCTAAATATAATAATTTAATTCAATTAACCAAATCTAATATCTTAAAACATATAAATTCACATATTTGACATTTAATCAACATTTTACATTGTTACCCTAAACTTTTATCTTTTATTCAATTTAGTCCTTAAACATGAAACTTTCAAAGCTATCACAATTTAACCAAATCAATTCTAGCTGACTTTTATATAATCTCTATACAGCCCATATTTATCAATTTTCACAAGAATTGCATGTAACTTTACTATTTTAACAACTTAGTCCAACTAAACCTACTGTACAAAATAATCCTATTTAACTATCAAGCTTATAAATCTATCATTAAACTTCAAAAATGTCAAAATTCATTAATGGAATAAATCAAAAAATTTAATAGTTTTACGAATTAGTCCCTAGGTTACCTAGATTAAGCTACAACGATCTCAAAAACAAAAAAAAAATCACTGAAAACATACTCAAAACACATACCATGTAAGAGACTTAAATCTTGGTCGAATGCTTCCTTGCTTTAGAATGGAGTTTCAGTCACGAGAGGTTGAAGAAAGTGGAAAATAAAATGACCATGCCTTTGTTTTATGTTTTTTATTTATATATAAATTATTAATCAATATTTTATTAATAAATTTTACACTAATTAAGCATAAAAACCGAACACTAAAATCCAACAAGGTTAAATTTCCTTTTAAAACCCATTAATTAAGATTTTATAACCATTATACACAAATAAACTAATAGCAATTAACTTTTAGAGCTATTACAATTTAGTCATTTTTCCTTTATTAACTAACCAAACGTCAAAAATTCTGGACCAAATTTCAATACACCTATATAATCACTCCATAAATATTTAATAAAAATATTTACAATTTTGGTTTACAGGAACGAGGTATCGATACCTCGTTTTCAAAAAACACGACTTTAGGGACAAACCACTTGCACTTAACTATTTATTCAATTAGCAAAAAATATCTAATCAAAATTCAATATAATACTATCTTTGACTCGTAAATATTAAATAATAATATTTACAGACTCACTCGTCAGATTTGTGGTCCCAAAACCACAGTTTTCAACACCATTGAAAAACAGGCCATCATCTCTCCCCGTTAGAAAATTTCATCCTCGAAATTTCTCACCAGAGAAAAGTTTTTGTTATTGTGTTTTCTTAGACTATTCAATTTTTTCCAAGTCAAATCTTTCCCAACTAGCTTGTTCTCGAGCAATATAACTTGTTCATACTATACAATAATATGTCCTTCAGAATCTAAATTACCCGTTTTTACTATCCATTTGTTTATGCCATAACTACGTGAAGTTTACTCCAGAATTTAAAGGTAAATCTCAGATACATACAACTCAACTGCCGTCAAAGGTAGTCCCAATCCGAAATCCATTCTGACTAAAATAAAATGAGTCTATTTCATTAGTTTGACAACAATAACCCAAATCAAGTCTTTCTTTCTCAGCGTTAAAGGTAGTCCTCATACGAAATCCATCGTGAGTCGCTCCAATTTCCATTCAAGAATTATAACAAGTTGTAATAACCCGAATAGAACTTTATGTTAAGCTTGGAACTGTTACATACTAGACATTTTGGTACAAACTCATAAATTTCACGCTTCCTTTCCGGCCACCAATAACTATGTCTCAAATCATTACACATTTTGTTACTACTTAGTTGAATCAAGTAGACATTGTTATGAGCCTTATGTAAGATGTCCCATATAATTTCAGAATTGTTTGGTACACATATTCGATTTAGGAAATATAAACTATTATCAGAATCCATACTGGAATTAGTGATCTGATCATTCTGAATATGTTCTCGTTTAGCTAACAAATTCATATATTTTCTTTGCAACTCACAATTTCTCTGAAGAAACAACAGTTTAACTCTCAAATATATAATAATCGAACAATCATAACTCAGATTCATCTAAGTAAAAAATTACTGTAAACAATGAATTCCTTCCTGGATTTAAGCTGAATCAATATTGGAGCTTCTTTTAATAAAGTTTTCAACTGGTCAAAACTTTGTTGCAACTTAACTAGCCAAACAAATTGAACATTTTCCTGTAATAGCTTCATCATTGGCAATGCAATTATCGAGAAATTCTTAGTAAATTGCTTGTAATACAAATTTTCAAATGTTAAGCATGCTCTGAATCAATTTCATAACGGATCAGGATATCATCAATAAAAACAACGAACCAGATGAGATGTGGTTGAAAACCTGAGTCATCAGGTCCATAAATGTTGCGGGAGCATTAGTCAATCCAAAAGGTATAACTAGAAACTCATAATGTTCATAATTATTTTTGGATACTATTTTCTACACATCAACGTCTTTAACTCACAACTGATAGTAACTAGATTAGAGATATATCTTCTAGAACAGTGTAGTACTTTTTAACTAATCGAATAGGTCTTTAATACAAGGAAATAAATATTTTTTCTTTATCGTAACTTTATTCAACTATCAATAATCTATACACAATCTCATCGATGCATTTTTATTTTTTACAAATAGAATAGGTGCGCCCCAGAGTGAAATACTCAGTCAAATAAAACTTCTGTCAATTAATTCTTGCAACTCGATTTTTAATTCTTTTAATTTTGTTGGAGCCATTTTGTACTAAGCAATAGAGATCGAAGCAGTCTCAGGTACTAACTCTATAGCAAATTAAGTTTCCCATTCTGGTGGTAATCCTGATAATTCTTCAAGTAATACATCAGTGAACTCGTAAAATGTCGGTACCTAATCAACTTTCATTTTAGATACTTGAGAATCCAGAATATAAGCTAAAAATTCATTACAACCTTTTTAGAAAAATTTCTGTGCAGACATCATATTTATAACACAATCAAACTTAACAGATTCAACAAAAATTAATTCACTATTTCAACATTTCAAAACAGTTTGTTTCTATCTGCAATTCACTGCAGCATTGTGTACAATTAGCCAATCCATCACCAGAATAAAGTCAAATTCATTAAAAGATAGCAACATCAAATCAGCAGGAAAGTCATAATCTTAAATTTTTAGTGGACAATATTTGCAAACTAGATCGATTATGACACTTTTGCCTAAAGGGTTCTCGTTACTTTAACAACATATTCAGTTGACTCAACTGGAAAACTCTTTTCCATTACTAGCATAGTCAATGTAACACCCTGAACCCGAGACCGTCACCGGAGTCGAATACGAGGTGTTGACAGACTTTTAAAAAATTTTCCAGACACTACCCAGTCTGAGTACTAGTCGCTTCAAAAATCATATCTTGAGTTTCACAACTCGAAAATCAGTTTTGTGATTTTTCCCTGAAACTAGACTCATGTACCCACCTATGTATTTTTTCTAGAATTTTGGTCGGGCCAATTAGTACAGTTTATTAGTCAAAGTCTCCCATGTTACAGGGGTCGACTACACTGACCTCTTCCCATTACGACTTGGATATCTCTCTGCACAGAGCTTCAATACTGATGCCGTTTGTTTCTATGGAAACTAGACTCAGAGAGGAAACCATGCATATATGGTATGACCCCTAATTATCTCTGGTCAATTTATAGTGAATTTCCAAAGGCGGAACAGAGAATCCAGAAACTGTTCTGGCCCCGTTCCACAAGAACCCGAATATCTCTTACTGTACTGTTCATATGATTGTTTCGTTACTTCCATATGAAAGTAGGTTCATCAAGGTTCGATTACATAATTTATTCACTATTTAATTCCACTCCTACGAATTTTTGTGATTTTTCAAATCTACACCACTGTTGCTGTCAGCATCTGTTTTCAAGGTAAACTTTACCTATTTTGTGGTTACCATGGACCAACTAGGGTTTTTCCATACATAGGTCCACATGTGATCATATTTAGCCATTCCAATGGCTGATCATTAGCCCAACACTTCCATTTCAAACCATAGTCACATCGTGAAACCATATATACATACATAAACACAAATGGTCTAATGCCGTACTCCACTTCTACGAGCCATTTTCGCATGGCTTTACACACATACATCACAATAAGAACTTAAACAAAAGGGGGTAGTCCTATACATGCCATATCCAGAGTTCATCTAAAAGAGTACCAAAAGAGCTTTGATAGTGTAGATGACTTCGACTTCGCTGATCCCGAATCCGATAGCTGACGAACAAAATCTATAAAACAGAGAGCCAAAGCAACCGGGTAAGCATTTTAAGCTTAGTAAGTCTCAAGTAATGAAATCGGCTTTGACTACAGTATTACATTCACATAGCTAACTAAATCACTTTATTAACACACATTCTCATAATCATACTTACTTCACACTTCATCAACATATATACACAAGGTATCAACCTTTCTAAAAGCCGAAAATTCGTTAGCCGATCGCACGAATACTATTTAAAACGAATCGACTTTTCCAATGCACATGCAAACATACCTTATCATTCGGGTTGGTCAAGCATATTTATTAAATTAGTTACAGCACAAAACGCTCACATTCAAACCCAAGTTTCTTCGGTATTTAACCGAATACAGCCGCAAACACATTTGCCTTCGGGTCTTAACCCGGACATATCAACTCGCATAATTGCCTTCGGGTCTTAGCCCGGATATATCATCTCGCATAACTGCCTTCGGGTCATAGCCCGGATATATCAACTCGCATAATTGCCTTCGGGTCTTAGCCCGGATATATCAACTCGCATAATTGCCTTCGGGTCTTAGCCCGGATATATCATCTCGCATAATTGCCTTCGGGTCATAGCCCGGATATATCAACTCGCATAATTGCCTTCGGGTCATAGCCCGGATATATCAACTCGCATAATTGCCTTCGGGTCTTAGCCCGGATATAATCCAATGCTCATGCACACATATATCAATAATCATAACACATCCATATCATTTCTTCGTTACTAAGGCTCAAACACAAAACATTTATTAAACCTTTCAAATTTCGGCTCAGTAGCCACACACAAAGAGCATGATTTCAATTGGCTTTATAAGATAGCCTCTAAGCACATTCGACTATCCGTCATAGTATGACTATTCATTTCAATATAATTCAAGTAGGGTCATTACTCGAAGACTTACCTCAAATGTCGTCGAACGACTTCAACGGCTATTCAATTACTTTTTCCTTCCCTTTATCGGATCTAGTTCCCCTTTGCTCTTGAGCTTAAGTTCAACAAAATTTAAAATAGTCATTAATCGACTATTCAAGTATTACTTTCAGAATAATATATATATTGATCCGACTTTCACACACATAGATTATAGTAAGCTTTATAATAATCAATAAATAATTCATCGGCAAACTTTCATTAATGTTTACAACAAAATCACATATTCACTACGAGCTGTTTTCCTGAGCAGTAGTTACTAAATTACTTATAACTGGAGCTACTAAACTCCAAATCACTTGCCGTTAATTTTCCCTGAATATAGACTCGTATATCTTCCATCCATAAAATTTTCAGAATTTTAGGCTTGGCCAATCAATACCAAATTTTTCTTAAAGTTTCCCCTATTTCACTGTTTGACTATTCTGACCACTCTTCACTACGAATCCAATTTCTCACTTTACAGAATTCCAAATGTGTTGTATTTAATCTCATTTGAAACTAGACTCATTAAGGAGTCTAAGCATATAAATTTTATCTTATAATCATTTTTGTACAATTTATAATGATTTTCTAAAAACAGAACAGGGAATCCAGCAGTCATTTTGACTCAGCCCCACAATACTTCAAATATCTCTAGATCGGTAACTCTTTTGTTTCTATAGTTTCTTTTGTAAGAAAATAGACCCTTGAAGCTTTAATGACATAATTCCCTCAGCTTCTAATTCAACTCCTACAAATTATGGCGATTTTCGAAAATCACCTTACTACTGCTGTCCCAAGTAGATTATTACCAATTCACCATTTATCAACAATGCCGCACACACAAATACATACATACTCCTATGTATATGAACCGTCTATAATTAATTTATAACCTATTCGGCCTTACTACTTAAACTTAGCCTTCATATGTAATTATATATTATGACTTAATACAACAATTTCATATAGGTTTCTTCTAAGCTAATAATAACCGAACCATTTAGTCAAGCTTAAGGCTGATTCTATTTTGTTCATATTAAGGTCACACCTCCCTTAAAAGAAATTCTAGCCTTCTTAACTTTAATTAGCTACTACCTATTCTTTAAACATTAAATACAATGCAATTAACATTTAAACCTTTATACCGAATTTGCTCACCCAATAGTCCTTGACCGAAAGTTCTTAGACTCTAGCTACCCTAATGTCATTCCTTGAAACACATCCGAATATCACGTTCAACACCTCCCATCAACAAGTTAAAATTTCTCAAATTCAATTACTAGTGCTTTTATAAAACATAAACAAAAATACATTAAACATTATCTCCCCAAGAATCAATAGCATAACCGAATACATATATTTTTCTTTCACCCTACATTAGATTCGGCAATCCCATAAACCATATTAACCTTAACTTTCAAGCTAAAACAATTAACAATTTAACACATCCAACCTAACTATCCATCTAATGTCATCAAAACTTCTACTAAAAATTTTAAGTTCCTAGGCCGCAATTCAACCCTCATAAATAACCTAATTTCAATCCAAGATTCAAGTAAAATTTAAACCAATCCTCCAAATTATGCATACATTTTCAAGAGTGGCATAAAACATACCTTTTTGTATCAAAACACCTTAGCCGAAATTCAACAAGAGTTTTTCTTCTTTCTTTCTTCTAGTTTCGGCAATGGAGAAGTAAAGATGAAACACTTTGGTTTCTCCTCCCACTTCTCATATTTTATTTCCTTTAATTTCAATTATTAAATCATTTGTTAATACAAAATTATTTTAATTTTTGAATTAGTGGAGCATATTCCTTCCTTGGCCGGCCACCATGTTTATCATGGGTAAATTGACATGCAAAACCACTCCTTTCAATGCATGTACTATTAGACCATTGTAAAATTAACCTCTCACTTTCCAACAAAGTTTCATATAAGTCCATATTAATAAATTCACATAAAGATGATCAAATTAATGCATGAAACTTTCACACATGCATTTACTCACATCATAAACACAGAATATAACTTTTAATTATTTATAAGACTCGGTTTAGCAGTCCCGAAACCACTTCCCGACTAGGGTCAGTTTTGGGCTGTCACAACTCTCCCCCTCTTAAGAAATTTTCGTCCCCGAAAATCTTACCGGTGAATAGGTTTGGATATCGTTCTTTCATCGAGCTCTCAGTTTCCCAAGTAGCTTCCTCGATCCCGTGTTTGAGCCATAACACCTTAACTAACGGAACCCTTCTATTTCGCAACTCTTTCACTTCACGAGCTAGGATACGAATCGGTTCTTCTTCATAACTCAAGTCAGATTGAATTTCAACTTCCGAGGGATTAATCACATGTGACGGATCGGATCTATAACGTCGAAGCATCGAAACATGAAAAACATTGTGAATCCTTTCAAGTTCAGGGGGTAAAATCAATCTATATGCCACTGAACCAATTTTTTCGGATATTTCATACGGCCCAATGAATCTTGGTCTCAACTTGCCCTTACGGCCGAACCTGAGTATCTTTTTCCAAGGTGAAACCTTAAGGAACACTTTGTCTCCCACCTGATACTCGATGTCTTTTCGTTTCAAATCTGCGTACGACTTCTGACGATCCGTGGCTACTTTCAGACTTTCACGGATTACCTTTACTTTCTGTTCAGCATCTTTAATCAAATCAACTCCGAAAATTTTACTTTCACCGAGCTCGGTCCAAAACAATGGTGTACGGCATTTACGACCGTACAAAGCCTCGTAGGGTGCCATCTTAATACTTGATTGAAAACTATTGTTGTAAGCGAATTCAATCAAAGGTAAGTACCGTTCCCATGAACTACTGAACTCGAGGATGCAACATCTCAACATATCCTCAAGTATCTGAATTATCCGCTCGGATTGACCATCTGTTTGTGGATGAAAAGCGGTGCTAAAATGCAGCTTGGTACCCAAAGCTTCTTGCAATTTCTTCCAAAATCGCGAGGTGAATCTCGGATCTCTATCCGACACAATAGAAATCGGTACCCCGCGTAATCTCACAATCTGAGAAACATACAATTCAGCTAATTTATCCAATGTAAAATCCATACGTACGGGGATGAAATGAGCCGACTTAGTCAGTCTATCAACAACAACCCATATCGCATCCTTCTTACTTGCTGACAAGGGCAGTCCGGACACAAAGTCCATTGTGACTCGATCCCATTTCCACTCGGGTATCATGATCGGCTGGAGTAATCCTGAAGGCACTTGATGTTCCGCTTTCACTTGTTGACATATTAAACATCTCGAAACAAAGTCGGAGATGTCCCGTTTCATACCATGCCACCAAAATTGACGTTTCAAATCGTTGTACATTTTCGTACTCCCCGGGTGAATGGACATTCGGCTACAATGGGCTTCGTTCAGGATCATCGAAATGAGTTCCGAATTCCTTGGAACACACAACCGATTTCTGAACCTCAAACAATCATCGTCATCAATTTGAAACTCTGATCCCTCGTTCGGAAAACACTTAGCCCGTTTTGCAACCAATTCATCATCGACTTTCTGAGCTTCACGAATTTGGTGAGTCAATAATGGTTTAGCTTTTAATTCAGCTACTAACACATTGTCTGGTAGAACAGACAAATGCACGTTCATCGCTCGCAAAGCAAACAATGACTTCCGGCTTAAGGCGTCTCCAACCACGTTAGCCTTTCCCGGGTGGTAATCAATGACAAGCTCGTAATCTTTCAACAACTCAAGCCAACGTCTTTGTCGCAGATTCAAGTCTCGTTGAGTCATCAAATATTTGAGACTTTTGTGGTCCGAAAATACATGGCACTTCTCACCAAACAGATAATGTCGCCATATTTTTAAAGCAAATATGATGGCAGCTAGTTCGAGATCATGGGTCGGATAATTCCTCTCGTGTGGCTTCAATTGTCTCGACGCATAGGCCACGACTCGACCTTCTTGCATCAATACGCAACCCAACCCAAGTAGGGATGCGTCACTATAAATGACAAACTCTTTACCTGATTCGGGTTGCACCAAAATTGGAGCTTCAGTCAAATGAGTTTTCAGTTGGTCGAAACTTTTCTGACATTTCTCCGTCCACTCGAACCTAACATCCTTTTGAAGTAGCTTCGTCATTGGTGTGGCTATCATCAAGAAACCCTTCACAAATAGTCGGTAATAACCGGCGAGCCCCAAAAAGCTCCGAACTTCAGTAACATTTCTCGGAGGTTTCCAGTCAAGTATGGCTAAAATTTTGTTCGGGTCAACTCGAATACCCGATGCGGATACCACATGACCCAAGAAGCTAACCTCTCTTAACCAGAACTCACACTTACTGAACTTAGCATATAACTGCTTATCCCGTAAAATTTGCAACACTAGTCTAAGGTGCTCAGCATGTTCGGTCTCATCTCTTGAATAGACCAAGATGTCATCAATGAACACAACTACGAACCGATCCAAATATGGTCTGAAGATCCGATTCATCAAATCCATAAATACTGCCGGGGCATTAGTGAGCCCAAACGGCATCACTAAGAATTCGTAGTGACCGTACCTCATTCTGAAAGCAGTTTTGGGTACGTCTGAATCTCGAATCCGCAACTGATAATAACCCGATCTCAAATCTATTTTGAGAACACTGAGGCCCCCTTTAGTTGATCAAACAAATCATCGATACGCGGTAATGGATATTTATTCTTTATCGTCACTTTATTCAGTTGACGATAGTCAATGCACAACCTCATGGTTCCGTCCTTCTTTTTCACGAACAATACTGGTGCACCCCAAGGTGAGAAACTTGGCCGAGCGAAACCTCTATCTGTCAATTCTTGCAGCTGAGCTTTCAACTCTTTTAACTCAGTTGGTGCCATACGATACGGAGCTATCGAAATCGGCGTAGTCCCAGGTACAAGCTCAATACCAAACTCTATCTCCCGAACAGGTGGTAAACCCGGCAATTCTTCAGGAAAAACATCCGGGTATTCACAAACCACCGGCACAGATTCAGGTTTCCTTTCTAGTTCTTGGTCATCCAGTACATACGCAAGGTATGCTTCGCACCCTTTTCTTACATATTTCTGGGCCAACATTGAGGATATTACAGCTGGCAACCCATCCAAGTCCGTAGACTCAACTCGGATTACTTCGTTATTTGCACACCTCAAATCAATAGTCTTGCTTTTGCAATTCACAACCGCATCATGCACGGTCAACCAATCCAACCCAAGGATAACATCAAATTCATCAAACGGCAAAAGCATCAAGTCCGCTGGAAAACAGGAACCTCGAATTGCTAGGGGACATTTCTTACACACTTTGTCGACAAGCACGTAACGACCCAAGGGATTTGACACCCGAATTACAAACTCAGTAGACTCAATAGGTAAAGTCTTACTGGATGCTAAGGTTTCACATATGTAAGAATGAGTAGAACCGGGGTCAATCAAAGCAATTACATTAGTATCAAAGAGAGTAAAAGTACCGGTAATAACATCAGGCGAAGAAGCATCCTCGCGGGCACGTATAGCATATGCTCTAGCAGGTGCACGAGCCTTGGATCTGGTCGTAGCATCTCTAGATCCTCTCTGACCACCACTAGCATTGCCCGTATTTCTAGATGGTCTACCTCGAGCAGTGGTAGCACCCGGTTTCCCACTCTGATTTACATTCTGTTCAGACAGCCTCGGGCAATCTTTAATGAAGTGGTCCACTGATCCGCACTTGTAACAGGAGCGGTCATGGAATCTACAACTCCCCAAATGCCATTTACCGCAATGTCGACATTCCGTTCAGCCTCGACGTTCGTTCCCAACACTGGCAACCGAAGTGCCTCGTGTACCCACAGGGGGTCGATCACGATCTCGTCTAAAAAGGCCCGAAGTGCCTCTAGACCGGCCCACATCATCTCGAAATTTCTTCGATGCCTGTCGAAGAGACTTTCCCGAGGATCTTTTACGAAACTCCCCAGTTCCCACATCAACTTTTTGTTTTCCTTTCTAAGCTCTTCGGCTTTACAAGCTCGCTCGACAAGTACTACGAACTCTCGTATTTCAAGAATGCCAACGAACATTTTTATATCTTCATTCAGCCCATCTTCGAAGCGTTTACACATGACAGCCTCGGACGAAACACATTCCCGAGCGTATCTACTAAGTTTAACAAATTTTCGCTCGTAATCAGTAACTGACATAGAACCTTGCTTAAGCTCAAGAAATTCCTTCCGTTTTTGATCAACAAATCTCTGACTGATATACTTTTTCCGAAACTCAGTTTGGAAAAACTCCCAAGTTACTTGCTCCCGGGGCACGACAGAAGTCAGAGTACTCCACCAATAGTAGGCTGAATCACGTAGCAAGGAGATAGCACACTTTAGGCATTCATCGGGTGTACAAGATAGCTCATCGAGTACCCGGATAGTGTTGTCCAACCAAAATTCAGCTTGCTCGGCATCGTCGCTATCCGTAGCTTTAAATTCAGTAGCCCCATGTTTTCGGATTCTATCAACTGGGGGCTTATTTGACCTTATTTGGTCAGTTACCGGAGGTATTGTAGGTGCGGGGGTGGTGTTTGTCGGGAATGGAGGTTGTGGAACAGCCGTGTTAGTTCGAATGTATTGGTTGAACCAATCATTCATCACGCTATAGAAAGCTTGTCTAGCTTCATCATTCGGGTTACTCGCATTAGGTTGAGAGTCCACCGGTGCTGTCCCTTGTGCGGGAGCAGGCGCTACACTCTCAAGATCATCAGCTACCGCTCGGTCGGGATTGGGATCCATTACTATAAATAAACACATTTGCAAATGTCAGAAATCACCACACTATCAATTAATCACATAAAATGGCATGTATAGCTAGACCCCAACACATTACGGTAGTCCTAGAATCGACTAAACCGTAACTCTGATACCAATCAATTGTAACACCCCGAACCCGAGACCGTCACCGGAGTCGAATACGAGGTGTTGACAGACTTTTAAAAATTTTTCCAGACACTGCCCAGTCTGAGTACTAGTCGCTTCAAAAATCATATCTTGAGTTTCACAACTCGAAAATCAGTTTTGTGATTTTTCCCTGAAACTAGACTCATGTCCCCACCTATGTATTTTTTTCTAGAATTTTTGGTCGGGCCAATTAGTACAGTTTATTAGTCAAAGTCTCCCATGTTACAGGGGTCGACTACACTGACCTCTTCCCATTACGACTTGGATATCTCTCTGCACAGAGCTTCAATACTGATGCCGTTTGTTTCTATGGAAACTAGACTCAGAGAGGAAACCACGCATATATGGTATGACCCTAATTATCTCTGGTCAATTTATAGTGAATTTCCAAAGGCGGAATAGAGAATCCAGAAACTGTTCTGGCCCCGTTCCACAAGAACCCGAATATCTCTTACTGTACTGTTTTCAAATCTACACATTTTGTTACTACTTAGTTGAATCAAGTAGACATTGTTATGAGCCTTATGTAAGATGTCCCATATAATTTCAGAATTGTTTGGTACACATATTCGATTTAGGAAATATAAACTATTATCAGAATCCATACTGGAATTAGTGATCTGATCATTCTGAATATGTTCTCGTTTAGCTAACAAATTCATATATTTTCTTTGCAACTCACAATTTCTCTGAAGAAACAACAGTTTAACTCTCAAATATATAATAATCGAACAATCATAACTCAGATTCATCTAAGTAAAAAATTACTGTAAACAATGAATTCCTTCCTGGATTTAAGCTGAATCAATATTGGAGCTTCTTTTAATAAAGTTTCAACTGGTCAAAACTTTGTTGCAACTTAACTAGCCAAACAAATTGAACATTTTCCTGTAATAGCTTCATCATTGGCAATGCAATTATCGAGAAATTCTTAGTAAATTGCTTGTAATACAAATTTTCAAATGTTAAGCATGCTCTGAATCAATTTCATAACGGATCAGGATATCATCAATAAAAACAACGAACCAGATGAGATGTGGTTGAAAACCTGAGTCATCAGGTCCATAAATGTTGCGGGAGCATTAGTCAATCCAAAAGGTATAACTAGAAACTCATAATGTTCATAATTATTTTTGGATACTATTTTCTACACATCAACGTCTTTAACTCACAACTGATAGTAACTAGATTAGAGATATATCTTCTAGAACAGTGTAGTACTTTTTAACTAATCGAATAGGTCTTTAATACAAGGAAATAAATATTTTTTCTTTATCGTAACTTTATTCAACTATCAATAATCTATACACAATCTCATCGATGCATTTTTATTTTTTACAAATAGAATAGGTGCGCCCCAGAGTGAAATACTCAGTCAAATAAAACTTCTGTCAATTAATTCTTGCAACTCGATTTTTAATTCTTTTAATTTTGTTGGAGCCATTTTGTACTAAGCAATAGAGATCGAAGCAGTCTCAGGTACTAACTCTATAGCAAATTAAGTTTCCCATTCTGGTGGTAATCCTGATAATTCTTCAAGTAATACATCAGTGAACTCGTAAAATGTCGGTACCTAATCAACTTTCATTTTAGATACTTGAGAATCCAGAATATAAGCTAAAAATTCATTACAACCTTTTTAGAAAAATTTCTGTGCAGACATCATATTTATAACACAATCAAACTTAACAGATTCAACAAAAATTAATTCACTATTTCAACATTTCAAAACAGTTTGTTTCTATCTGCAATTCACTGCAGCATTGTGTACAATTAGCCAATCCATCACCAGAATAAAGTCAAATTCATTAAAAGATAGCAACATCAAATCAGCAGGAAAGTCATAATCTTAAATTTTTAGTGGACAATATTTGCAAACTAGATCGATTATGACACTTTTGCCTAAAGGGTTCTCGTTACTTTAACAACATATTCAGTTGACTCAACTGGAAAACTCTTTTCCATTACTAGCATAGTCAATGTAACACCCTGAACCCGAGACCGTCACCGGAGTCGAATACGAGGTGTTGACAGACTTTTAAAAAATTTTCCAGACACTACCCAGTCTGAGTACTAGTCGCTTCAAAAATCATATCTTGAGTTTCACAACTCGAAAATCAGTTTTGTGATTTTTCCCTGAAACTAGACTCATGTACCCACCTATGTATTTTTTTCTAGAATTTTTGGTCGGGCCAATTAGTACAGTTTATTAGTCAAAGTCTCCCATGTTACAGGGGTCGACTACACTGACCTCTTCCCATTACGACTTGGATATCTCTCTGCACAGAGCTTCAATACTGATGCCGTTTGTTTCTATGGAAACTAGACTCAGAGAGGAAACCATGCATATATGGTATGACCCCTAATTATCTCTGGTCAATTTATAGTGAATTTCCAAAGGCGGAACAGAGAATCCAGAAACTGTTCTGGCCCCGTTCCACAAGAACCCGAATATCTCTTACTGTACTGTTCATATGATTGTTTCGTTACTTCCATATGAAAGTAGGTTCATCAAGGTTCGATTACATAATTTATTCACTATTTAATTCCACTCCTACGAATTTTTGTGATTTTTCAAATCTACACCACTGTTGCTGTCAGCATCTGTTTTCAAGGTAAACTTTACCTATTTTGTGGTTACCATGGACCAACTAGGGTTTTTCCATACATAGGTCCACATGTGATCATATTTAGCCATTCCAATGGCTGATCATTAGCCCAACACTTCCATTTCAAACCATAGTCACATCGTGAAACCATATATACATACATAAACACAAATGGTCTAATGCCGTACTCCACTTCTACGAGCCATTTTCGCATGGCTTTACACACATACATCACAATAAGAACTTAAACAAAAGGGGGTAGTCCTATACATGCCATATCCAGAGTTCATCTAAAAGAGTACCAAAAGAGCTTTGATAGTGTAGATGACTTCGACTTCGCTGATCCCGAATCCGATAGCTGACGAACAAAATCTATAAAACAGAGAGCCAAAGCAACCGGGTAAGCATTTTAAGCTTAGTAAGTCTCAAGTAATGAAATCGGCTTTGACTACAGTATTACATTCACATAGCTAACTAAATCACTTTATTAACACACATTCTCATAATCATACTTACTTCACACTTCATCAACATATATACACAAGGTATCAACCTTTCTAAAAGCCGAAAATTCGTTAGCCGATCGCACGAATACTATTTAAAACGAATCGACTTTTCCAATGCACATGCAAACATACCTTATCATTCGGGTTGGTCAAGCATATTTATTAAATTAGTTACAGCACAAAACGCTCACATTCAAACCCAAGTTTCTTCGGTATTTAACCGAATACAGCCGCAAACACATTTGCCTTCGGGTCTTAACCCGGACATATCAACTCGCATAATTGCCTTCGGGTCTTAGCCCGGATATATCATCTCGCATAACTGCCTTCGGGTCATAGCCCGGATATATCAACTCGCATAATTGCCTTCGGGTCTTAGCCCGGATATATCAACTCGCATAATTGCCTTCGGGTCTTAGCCCGGATATATCATCTCGCATAATTGCCTTCGGGTCATAGCCCGGATATATCAACTCGCATAATTGCCTTCGGGTCATAGCCCGGATATATCAACTCGCATAATTGCCTTCGGGTCTTAGCCCGGATATAATCCAATGCTCATGCACACATATATCAATAATCATAACACATCCATATCATTTCTTCGTTACTAAGGCTCAAACACAAAACATTTATTAAACCTTTCAAATTTCGGCTCAGTAGCCACACACAAAGAGCATGATTTCAATTGGCTTTATAAGATAGCCTCTAAGCACATTCGACTATCCGTCATAGTATGACTATTCATTTCAATATAATTCAAGTAGGGTCATTACTCGAAGACTTACCTCAAATGTCGTCGAACGACTTCAACGGCTATTCAATTACTTTTTCCTTCCCTTTATCGGATCTAGTTCCCCTTTGCTCTTGAGCTTAAGTTCAACAAAATTTAAAATAGTCATTAATCGACTATTCAAGTATTACTTTCAGAATAATATATATATTGATCCGACTTTCACACACATAGATTATAGTAAGCTTTATAATAATCAATAAATAATTCATCGGCAAACTTTCATTAATGTTTACAACAAAATCACATATTCACTACGAGCTGTTTTCCTGAGCAGTAGTTACTAAATTACTTATAACTGGAGCTACTAAACTCCAAATCACTTGCCGTTAATTTTCCCTGAATATAGACTCGTATATCTTCCATCCATAAAATTTTCAGAATTTTAGGCTTGGCCAATCAATACCAAATTTTTCTTAAAGTTTCCCCTATTTCACTGTTTGACTATTCTGACCACTCTTCACTACGAATCCAATTTCTCACTTTACAGAATTCCAAATGTGTTGTATTTAATCTCATTTGAAACTAGACTCATTAAGGAGTCTAAGCATATAAATTTTATCTTATAATCATTTTTGTACAATTTATAATGATTTTCTAAAAACAGAACAGGGAATCCAGCAGTCATTTTGACTCAGCCCCACAATACTTCAAATATCTCTAGATCGGTAACTCTTTTGTTTCTATAGTTTCTTTTGTAAGAAAATAGACCCTTGAAGCTTTAATGACATAATTCCCTCAGCTTCTAATTCAACTCCTACAAATTATGGCGATTTTCGAAAATCACCTTACTACTGCTGTCCCAAGTAGATTATTACCAATTCACCATTTATCAACAATGCCGCACACACAAATACATACATACTCCTATGTATATGAACCGTCTATAATTAATTTATAACCTATTCGGCCTTACTACTTAAACTTAGCCTTCATATGTAATTATATATTATGACTTAATACAACAATTTCATATAGGTTTCTTCTAAGCTAATAATAACCGAACCATTTAGTCAAGCTTAAGGCTGATTCTATTTTTTTTCATATTAAGGTCACACCTCCCTTAAAAGAAATTCTAGCCTTCTTAACTTTAATTAGCTACTACCTATTCTTTAAACATTAAATACAATGCAATTAACATTTAAACCTTTATACCGAATTTGCTCACACAATAGTCCTTGACCGAAAGTTCTTAGACTCTAGCTACCCTAATGTCATTCCTTGAAACACATCCGAATATCACGTTCAACACCTCCCATCAACAAGTTAAAATTTCTCAAATTCAATTACTAGTGCTTTTATAAAACATAAACAAAAATACATTAAACATTATCTCCCCAAGAATCAATAGCATAACCGAATACATATATTTTTCTTTCACCCTACATTAGATTCGGCAATCCCATAAACCATATTAACCTTAACTTTCAAGCTAAAACAATTAACAATTTAACACATCCAACCTAACTATCCATCTAATGTCATCAAAACTTCTACTAAAAATTTTAAGTTCCTAGGCCGCAATTCAACCCTCATAAATAACCTAATTTCAATCCAAGATTCAAGTAAAATTTAAACCAATCCTCCAAATTATGCATACATTTTCAAGAGTGGCATAAAACATACCTTTTTGTATCAAAACACCTTAGCCGAAATTCAACAAGAGTTTTTCTTCTTTCTTTCTTCTAGTTTCGGCAATGGAGAAGTAAAGATGAAACACTTTGGTTTCTCATCCCACTTCTCATATTTTATTTCCTTTAATTTCAATTATTAAATCATTTGTTAATACAAAATTATTTTAATTTTTGAATTAGTGGAGCATATTCCTTCCTTGGCCGGCCACCATGTTTATCATGGGTAAATTGACATGCAAAACCACTCCTTTCAATGCATGTACTATTAGACCATTGTAAAATTAACCTCTCACTTTCCAACAAAGTTTCATATAAGTCCATATTAATAAATTCACATAAAGATGATCAAATTAATGCATGAAACTTTCACACATGCATTTACTCACATCATAAACACAGAATATAACTTTTAATTATTTATAAGACTCGGTTTAGCAGTCCCGAAACCACTTCCCGACTAGGGTCAGTTTTGGGCTGTCACAGTCAATATATATAAATGTGTCAACCCAAGTTCAATTAATGCATATATTGTAACATCAAAGATAGAAAAGGTACCAGTAATAACATCAGGAGCTGAGGCCTCTTCGTGTGCATGGATCGCATAAGCTCTAGCAGGAGCTCGAGCTTCAGATCGAACTATTGTATCTTTGGTCCCACTTCAACTGACTCCAGCGGTGCCACTATTTCCTAGTTGTCTACCTCCATTAGAAGTAACAATAGATTTTGATTTCCGATATCTATTCAATTTAGCTTGACCCAAGCAATATTTCTTAAAATGATTGGGGGATCCACAAATAAAACAGGACCTGTCTATCAATCTACACACTCTCGAATGATTTCGGCCACAATGGTTGCATTCAAGTCTACTTACATTTTGAACGCTACCCGTTCTAGCTACAGTAGGCATCAATGATCTTATACTATTTTGTTTCATTCGATCTCTGCCATGAAACCTTGATGATGCTGAAAAATGACTACTTGATTCTTTCATTTTCTTAGCTCGATCAGACAAAACTATGAACTCTCGAATTTCCATCACACCAACTAGCAACTTGATCTCGTCATTTAATCCATCTTCGAAATAGATACACATTTCTTCCTCACTAGATACAATTTCACAAACATGCTTACTGAGCTATACAAACTCACGTTCGTATTCAGTAACTGATCTTTTTCCCTGTTTCAACTTAAAGAATTCCTTTTTCTTCTTATCAAGGTATCTTTTGTTGACATAATTCTTTCAAAATTCAGTTTTAAAGAATTCCTATCTAACCCATTTTTTAGGTGCAACTGGAATTAGAGTCGAGCACTAGTAAAAACCCTCTTTTTTTAAAAGTGGCACAACACATCTGATCTTCCGTAATTCGTTGTAGCAGATTAAACTAGTTTTCATACTTTAGGAGCTTGAATAAGAGCAATTCTATTATGTTTTAGTTAGTTTTTTATTTTAGTTTCAATTCAATAAAAAGTGTAATTTAAGTTATTTTATGACCTTAGAGGCCGAAAAAGGACTAAGAGAGGACTAACGTACTTAGTAAGTGTGCAGGATAACCATTCAAAGGCATTAGAGCTCGAGGCTAGTTGTAGTGTTGCAACACATGAATTGAATGTCGCAACATAGTGAGTAGAGTGCCAAAATTCCAAGACTGCCTTTGGTGTCGCGACACAGTCAGGAGATGTCACGACACACCTTTGGAGCTAAACATGAGGCCAAGCAAACATCCTTCAATGTCACGATGTAGGCACTAGATGTTGCGATACCGGTCATGTACCTGAAATAATTACTGAGCTGAGGGTGTTTTAATCCCCACAATGGAAATTAACATGACAATGTTAGCCAACCTAGGGTTAAGGAAGACGACTAACCCTAACTCTATATATAGACTCATTAGGCACTTAAGAAAGACAACTTTCCATAAATTAGAATTTTCTTTGTAATTTAGTTTTTAGTTTTTTTAGACTTAGGTTTCCTTTTTAGTTATTTTCATTTGTGTTCTTCGGTGAACTTGATTGGTGGATTCAATCAAAATTCTGTATGGATTCTGCACTTCATCTATCGAATACAATCATGATTTCTCTTTAAACTCTTATTCTTGATTTGTTCTTAATGCCTAATTTTTTTATCAAGCTTATTGTGTTTATGAAATCGATAAGGAACTAATCCTCTTATGGGGGATTAGTGAGTGGAAGTGTAATTAATTAATTTCTATGTAGGGTTTTCTTAGCGAATCAACTATTTGGGATAGAAAGAATTTAAACCTTAGGCCTGGAAACCCTAGGAAGTCATCTAGGTGGGAATTAACCCAAATTTTGTATTCCATATCTGTGAACCCCTTACCCTAATCCGTTCTGGACTATAAGGTCGAGAGATAAGTAGTTATTGCCGACTCATTAGTTTAGTGGAAAATCGAGAGATCCTACTAAGGTAACGACTAGTTGATTGAGTAGAAACCCAAAATAGGAATTAGTTATGACCACTGAAGCGAGCTAATCACCCATGCCTTAGATTTGGTTGAATTACATCTTAGTTTTCTGTGTTCACTCTTTTATGCATATATATTTCTTTTTTCTTATAAAAATCTGAATTATTTTATTTTATGTTTGATCGTAATATAATTTATTTAAAGTACTAATTAGATCTATTATTGTTTAGGTTAATATTGATTTAGTACTTGCTTCCCTTGGGTACAATCAACGGAGTACTTACCGACTCTGTTGTAACTATATTACAATTTGACCCGCATACTTGCAGACATCGCCTCAATATTATATTTTTAGTTGCACTATTCACACTTTGGACATTAGTACGTCGGAGGCGGTCAAGTTGTTGGAGACGTTGCCGATGGGGAACGTCACTAGATGAATTTTAATTTATGGATTTAGGAAAATTTTAAATTATAGATACGATCTTTAATTTCATATATTTATGTATTTATGTTATTTTACTAACACTTTTTCTTTTCTTCAAAAGATCCCAGCACCTACCCTTGAAAAGAGGGAAAAGTCCTACAAAATTAGCCATTAAGACCCATTCAGCAATACCATGGACAACTTTGATTACATGTGGTTTGATGATGAAATAAATTATGATGATGAAATTTATGAATGAGACTACGAAGAATGGGAAATTTAGGAGAGTCAAAGATTGTTAAAGTTAGAACTGAGTCAACTAAGAGAATTGGAGCTTATGTAAGCTCGTAAAAGACCTGAGAATGTAAACCTATCATAAATATAATATTTAACATATATAATTAATATAATATTTCTATAACATAATATATTCAGGCCGAGCCAGGCTCAGGTAAAAAATATCTTGCCCAAGGCCCAACCCATATAGAAAATGGGCCTTAAATTTTACCCAAGTTTATTTTTCGAGCCTTGTATTTTTATCCAAATTCTCCTATTTTTCGGATGAGCCTTTGAGCCTGGGCGGGTGGTTGGCCCATTAGCAGGTCTAACTGATACCATGTGTGTTAGGAATTGAGGATATAGTGCTTTAGATGGACTTGAACTCCGAATAATTTCCTTTTGAAAGTTTACTATTACAAATAAAGTTGGGGTTAATATTTGGTATACTCACAGATTATTTTTCTTTATTCACAGCTTTAAAAAATTGTCATGTATTTTTTTTAAATATTTATTTTTTTAATAATTTACCATACCCTTATGGAACATTTGTCAACCCCTTGACCTCTTGTGGGTCTAAAAACTTCACTAGTCAATGTACCAAATAATTTTCCATAACGTATAGGTCCTAATAATTATAGTATAGAATCAAACCAGTACAAAATATGATAATAAAACATAAACAACTGGACAGAACTCAAATATGATATATGTAAATAATAATGTAGAAGAGTAGAAGAGGGTGAAAGATATATATGTAAAATAATATTGGAGCAATTGTCATATAAAATTCTGAGACTTGCTTGGAAACGCACAAATACTTTGAAACTTGAGCAGGATTTTGTCAAATTAATTCGATTTTTCATGGAATTATGATTTGTGTTATGCTAGTTATGTAGCCTTTTGTTTTCGATTCTTTAATAAAATTCCCATGGTTAGAAAAAAGAAAACAATTGAAACTTGCTACTGTTAGTTTTCAACGATATGTTTATTTCTTAAAATACTTAATCAACTTCTCTTGGATTACCATAGCTTTCTTGGTCACAGATCGAGATACCCATTAAAGAAAAAAAAAAAGAGATGATAAATTCCAGCCTTGTTTTTTCTAGCTTGTATCGCTTTTGCATAAGAATCATGCGCTAATCTGCATATCTGCATATAGAGTGAAAAAATGCTATCTAATTACGAGCAAACTTGAATAATAAAATAAAGTAACTAAAAATGGGATTAAGGGGAAAAAGAGATAACTTAATTACCATCGATTACCACAAGTCAGAGGAGGCAGATTGCACTGAGAAGGGAGTCGAGAGGCAATACTAAGAGTGCTGCAGAGGCAGTCATGTTGCACTGATTGGAGTGCAGCACAGCAGTCAGGGCTAGGGTTGGTCTGAGTGGCACCAGGGACCACAAATGGTGCGCACACATTCAAGTTGGTGAGCTCAGTACTGCAGCTTTGTGCCTTAGCCGTCTGGGTCTGCACTGCTACTACAGTCAGCAGCACAAGTATTGCTGCTGCTTGGGAACTGAGAGATGCCACTGATTTAATAACTTCCATGGTTTCTAAAATCTTGGGTTAATTTTGTTTCTCAGTTTTGTGCCTAGTTATTGAGATTTGAGGGTATTTATAGTGGGCCTTGGATGCTTACAGAATTGAGAGTATCCGTTAATGCACGAGTTACCTATGTTAATTTTTTAGCGCGTCAATGTTTTGTTATACTTAGAACAGTTGAAGGATTACATTTCTCGTGTGTATAACTACACAGCACATAATACAACTTTAACGACAACAGAAAATGCTGTGAATATTTGGGGGAAAAAGAAGTAAAAGGAAAAACAAGTCTGCCAATAGCCAAAGGTTAGATATTATAGTTCTCACAACTTCAAATGAATTATTCAACTCAATTGATGGTATGATTCTTCAATTTTGAACTTCCCTGTATTCAACAAAATTTCTCAAAACCAGTTACATGAATAAACCTGATATAATTTACCACTCTTGATGGCGTTAAATTCATTAATTATAATTTTTAGACTTAAAAACTGAATAAAATTACAGATAGGAGTAACGTCAAATCTCTCACAGAAGGATAAAGAAATTTGAGTTTTGCAGTCACCAAAATTTAATCGTAGTCATAATTAAGTAAAGTGTGAGGAAAATAAATAAAAGAGGGTTATTAATTATTAAAAAAGAAAGAAAACAAAATTTTAAATAATAGAAAATAAAAAATCAAAAGAATAAATAATTGACTCCACCCTTAAGTGTAATGTCAGTTTCGATGTTGGGATTGACCACGAATTACTTGATGTTTTTCTCATTTATTGATAAGCTAGTATCACTTATTGATTTTTTAGCTCAAATATTTTCATTTAAATCTCTATCAACTTAAATTATTTTCAGTTGGGTCCTTTTATTTTCATGGAGTTCATCCTATTAACTATTGATCTACATTTTTTTTCAAGATTTTAGGAAATCGGGGTTAGAAAGAATTTTAAAGATAGATGCACAAAACACTTCAGATTTGTTTCTTTTGTTTTCTTAGGGTTTGAGTCTTCTGAATTTTCTATTCAAGAAATAGTCAAACGAACTGAAATCAACTCAAACATTAAAATTGGTTATTTGGATCCAAGATTTTGCATCATTTTCTACTAGAGCTAGGTGATATGGGCTGAATTATATGAGTAAAATCATAATAAAGAGAAACCTTAGTGAAATGCTGCACAACGAGTGAATTAAGTGAAACAGCGCGTTTTGTTCATACAATTTGTTACTGTTAACTAATTATTCCAACCTATCATTTTCTTTATTTTCTTATATATCAGGAATGTTGAGTTGTATTGGGTATGCATGAGAATTATTCAGTAAAAATTCTTACTCTCTTTCTCTATTCTCTCTATTCTCTCTGTTCTCTCATTTTTCTCTGCTCTCCCTTTTCTAGTTTTTTGTTCCAAAACATATCAAAGGTATCAGAGCTTCAACGATTCTTCATGGCTGGAGATGGTGTGATCACGTGAGGGCAAAAGGACTCGTCTATGCTGTAGTAGGAACTTTTGAAGGTTTAGGGAGAGTTGTCTCAGCTGGAAGCTAAGTGGGATTCCAAGTTGGAAGCAAGGCTGCAAGGCTTTAGCGATTATTTGTGATTGGAGATTCATTCATTATTTGAGCAATATTTGGGATCTTCTTCTTCAAATGCGGCAGCTGTTGCTTGATAACTCTTGAAAAGAGTTATAATTCATGCCTTTAGACTGGATCAATTGTATGTACTTAAGTGAACTTAGTTGTATTTTAAGATATTATTTTAGCATTTTTAGAACATTTCATACGAATCTTGGACGGTGCTTAAATATTATTATTTGTTACTTTTAATTGCATATGGAAAGGTTGTGCAGGATGTGGGGTAAGAAATAAAGGAATAAAGGTTTGTCGTGGCAAAAGTTTTGATAGTTTGCCAACACGAATGCCATGGCAATTCCAGGAAGACCGAGTCAACACTCAATGCATAACAATTTTAGCCCAACTCTACTTATACCAAAAAATTTGCCTAAAAAATGGAAAAAGGATCATGAGATCATGGGCTGATACCTACCCTAAAGGAAGGGATTTTAAACCAAAAAGAAAATCTAAAAAAGAGGAGAAGATATCATGGGTTGTTGGATTTATCCTAGGGAAAAAGCTTATAAAAACCTAAAGGAGGAAACCCTTAACGACAGACAAGAGTGAGAGCCTTAGCAAAAAATAGAAGGTAGCAGTTGAGTAGAGATAGAAAGAGGAAGACGGAAGTAGTTCCTCTCAACCATTGTAGGACACTATGCTAATGAAGTGTGAACTGGACACGCGAAAGTTATCTTCCCGAAGTCTTCCGTATTTCTTACCTTGTTCTTTCGTGAATTGAATGATGAAAATAGTGTTGGATGTTATTTTGGTTATGAATTTTATATGCCAACCCATGAGCTAAATCTTATCAAGTTGGGATTACATGATGAACCTATTATTTTATTTAATGTCTGAAACATAGATCCGAATCAATTTATTATTTCATTCAATTATTTTTATTTCTAAATTGTATGTGTGCAATCCCTAGACATAGATGACTATTCAGCATGCCCATAAACTAAATCTAATTCTAAAAAGGTTAGATTAGTTGGATCAATATTGAATGATATAAACAAGTATTCAACCGATACTTGCAGTAGACTCTAGACATAGAACAGAGTTCATATAGAAGGAAAACAATACAGGGTACCATATTAAGGCCTATAGACACGGGCAAGGTAACTTAAGGTTTTTGCTCTCAAAAGAAGCAGACCATTTTAGAACTCTTCTGAGCAGTAAACTGAGTATGATTTTGCTGAGGCATTATTGACAGTAAGGGTAGATTCTTAGTAATCCCGACCTTCCAAACCAACATCATATATCCTTTATTCTTTGTCGCTTTATCTTTACCATATCATTCTTAGTTATTTATTTGTTCATTTACATAATATTCACGCAGTAATTCTCATAATTGCCATTACATTTCTACTCCCATTTTGCCATAGCATTTCCAAGTATTCATTAATTCCACATATTGCATACATCACTATTCCTTTAATTGCCACTGCATACATATTATGGCTTTACCATATCATTAATTGTATTTTATATTATAATAACTTGACCACTTTTGTGCCTCAATTCGATCCTCGTGGGAATGATACTCACTTATCACTTTATTATTTGATTCGACATGTAAACTTGATTTGGCTGACCAAGTGGTAGTTACTTCGTTTCAGCAAAGTGGGTGGCAAAAATGCTTGGTTATGATTTTGAGGTAGTTTATAGGAAGGGTCTAACCAATGCTACAGTTGATACCTTGTCCAAAAATCTGTCGTTAAGAGAAGGTCAATTGCTACAACTTACCAGTAGCTCCATTAGTTCCCATTTACTGTCTAAATTTTATGTAACATCCTAAAACTTGGGTTAGTAGAAATTGGGTTAATGAACCGAGAGCGATCATGCCCTAATTTTTTTAAGGTTATCTTCGCACATTTTATTTAATTATTCCATGTTTTATTTATTTTCTTGCTTAATTAATCACAAGAAAGTGAATTGTAGAGTGGTTAAGTGTTTAATTAATATCCTATAGGTCTTAGGTTCAAGTCTTCTAATCAACAAACTTTTTAATTAATTTTTGTGATTTTTCCATGTGAAAAATAGTCCCTTGCCAACCAACTTTCTTACCATAGTGGGGGAAAGATTCTTTCCTTTTCTTTAGGTCAACATATCTTAATTATGGAGACCATAATCCCCTTTTCATTCTATTGTTCCCCTTACTTGTCAATTCCTGCATTTTTCCCATAGGAATGGTTCATTGTACCTAGACAAGGTTGACCACACTCTTTCCATCCATCATATCACTCTCCCCCTCTCATTGTAGCACCTCCCCTTACTCCTCCCATTTCCTTTCTTTTTCTCTTTTGTTTAGCTCTCAACCTCACTTTTTGCTTTCTTTTTTTTCCATCACCATTTCCTGGCCTTGAACCATCGTCACCTTATCGCCTAACCTCCTTTGCGCCGCCACGTTTCTCCTATTTTCTCTCCAAGTGCCGCCCCTAGCACCGCCCTCCACCACCGTGGCAACCACCTTTTAACTTCTATTTTTTCTCATTTTCATTTCTCTTCTCAATTTTCCTCCATTAAGACAATGGTCGAACTCATATTCTTTTCTTCTTCCTCCTCTACCGTAGCACTACTACCTCCGTCGCCAGATTTCTTTCACAGCGCCTCCACCGGCTTTGGTGATTCTTTCTCTTTTCTCCACTATTTTCCAACCTCTATCATTCTTATAGTAAACGAAAATTCTACAGCCATATTTCAATAAGTTTAAATATTATGTTTAAAGTATTAAACTGAGTGACTCACTTTTTCAAGTGATAATTTTCTCTAGATTCTCAACCTTCTCAAGAGCACAACGATCCTTTGACCTTCTCGTTTTAATCAAAATAGAGTAAGTATGGTAGTGGAATGAAGTTTACTATTCCTTTCATACTTTTTCCTATAGGTCGAATGTGTTTAAGGGGTTTTAATTTATTTTCCTTTAAGTATTAACGCATCATATTTTACTTTTGATGAAAGGCCGATCAATACCATTCCAGAAAACACTTAGCATTGGGAACGAGATCAATTTTTGATTGATTATTAATAGAGTAAGTGCAGATGAAAGTATTTTCAAATTGGTGCATCTTATAAATTTTTGAAAAACAACCTTCCTAATGAAAGATTACTTTTGTTGATAAGTAGGTAACCTATCGATTAGATCCGAGTGTGGGTGTTTCTTTGGAGTGATGATTTGCATTGAATCTACTATCAGGTGCGGGTTCTAACATTAAAAAAATTAAGACTTGTTTTATATTAATAAAAATGTTGTTATTTAAATAATGTTGATTGATTAGGATACTACATGTATCCATAAAGAGAGATAAATTACTGTTATAGATTTTATCAAGTAAATGTTTCCCCAAACCATATACGTTATGGAAAGCATGTTGTGTGATATTAATGCTTACTATTAATGTGAAAAATATGTACATCTCATTCACATGTTATGTGATTATATGACATGTGATATTCGTATGAAAATAAAATATGAAATTTTGGTACTATGAATATATATGTGATTTGCATGTTAAACATGCCTATAAGATTTCGAGTGATTTTGGCCATATCACATGCATGGGGTGGGACATGTAAAAGGTGGAAGTATATAGCAGTTTATCTACTTTAATGTGACACTTTTCACAATTTGATTATATGGCAGTTTATCTGCAACTCTGGTGGCTTGTCCATGATTTTGATTATGTGGTATTTTATCTACGTTACTATGAAACTATTCATAATTTGGTGTGTTGGATGAACGAGTTCTGGGAAAACTTGATTTTGGTGTGTAGCAGAGATGGGTATGATTGTTTTCCTAAAATCTGTATCATTTTAAAAAAATGTGCATCGACATGATCATACATAGTATAAAAGTGAAATAATGAGTTATATGAAACTGATATGATTATTATGATTATGTAATGTGTATATATGTTTGTGGTTGTGTTTTTGTTAATCTCACACTGAGCTTTATAGCTCACCCCCTTCAGTTTTTTGGTTTTACATATAACTGCGAGATTAGGATTCGACTTGAAATTCTTTTTAAATTATAAGTAATTTAATTTTATTTTGATATTTTGGGTTTGTAATGAGTTTGCGTATGGACTGTGGCATGAGACTTTATTTTGGGGATTTTTCATTCTGATTTGTATAAATTGTTTGCATGACATTAAGTTTTAAAAATTGCATAAATTAGTATTTGTTAAGATTTCGCTTGAAAATAGGTTCTTAAAATATAATCTATCAATAACACATTTTCCGCTGCATTTCTAAAAAATGAGTTTTTAATAAAATTAGACTTAGTTTTGAAAATTATTAATGTTTACAATTGAGTTTTCTAAAGACATTTTATTTATGAAGTTAATATGTTTTTATTTCCAAAATAATAACGAATAACCAAGTTCTCTAAATTTTGAATAAAACAACAAATGATTTAAAAGTATGATTGAAAATTTGAAATAGTTTTGAATAAATGATTGAATGTTTACAATTGAGATATTATTTATTTCAATTCCTAAAATTTGCATGGTTTTTACGAAATTAAAATAAACTCTTTATTTCATTTGTTTTAAATTGGTAAGCCAATAGTTTTAAAATGTTTTTTTTTAACTCAGAAAGTTTATGTCGGTCATGTTCATGGACAAATGGTTTTGAAATGACATTTGAAAATTAAGTTGAACATTTGATTTACCAGTTTTGAACGAATTGCGTAAATGGTTTAAAAAGCACATTTTAAGTTACAAAAGCTTTTCTCGGTGGCCAATGTAGCTTTCAGAATACGGCCATAACAACTAGGTCAAGTTTAAGGCGTTACATTTAGTTGTACTAGAGCCCAGTTCAAAACGCAGACCATGGATTTTTGTTTTGATTTTGCATACATATTTGAAAGAGGTATTTTGGGAACCATGCCACACAAAAAATTTCATAAGATTTTCAAAAAAGTTAAAATCAGAGAACTCCAATGTCGTTCCAAAGTTAGTACTATCACTGCTAAACTGTAAACAAATATTAATATTATGTTGTTTGAAGTTATAGATTAGAGCTATAAACGTTAGACTGTACACACTCAGGAAATAGTTAGACATTTTATTTTTAAACTATAGAGTAACATAAAATTTTCAAGGACTGCACAAGATTATTTCTTAGCTCTTTCAGGTTCTTGTGCTTAACCCTAAGACCAATGGCATTGTCAATGCATTTACCACTAAAGGCAGAAATCAAGAGTCTAGATTTGATTCAAAATCCCAAGCAATGTTGGGAGTTGTAGAAAAGGTTTTCAAGACTACGGTTGAGAAGAATGATATTTGAAAGGAGTAAGTGGTTGGAACACGAAAGAAAAGAAAATAATAAAGTACAAAATACGAGGAAGTCTAGTTCTACTGGGCCAAATTCATGACCTTTGGAGCGGGCCAAAGAGGATTGACTATAATAGAATGTTGTAAAAGCTAGTACTAGAGGTTTTATTAGTTCAAACAAGATTTTTTATTTGTAAATACTATAATAAGCGTCATTAGGGAAAATGTTGGAAAGTATAGTGCATGCTTCAGATAAAGGTCCATTGAGCATCGTGTTAAAGATCGTTCACATCATTCTTTTGGTTAAATCCAAGCTTCGGCTCAGAAATAGAATAATAGATTAGTCTATGTTGTTAGGTGTCAAAGGATCGAGATGCATTTGGGGTCAATGAAGGAAGTTTATTGGAGAATTAATGTGACGGATTGAAACTACATTGGAATTAGAGTTGCGTAGTGAAGACATGGTGGTCGATTGGGAAAGAAGAGTTATGAAATTGGTGGATAAGTGTATTGGTGTGACAATAGGAGTTTTGAGGATGAACTTATTTTTAAGGAGGGAAGAATTGTAACATCACAAAAACCGGGTTAGTGGGTTAATGAACCGAGATCAATCACACCCTGGTTTTTTTTAAGGTTATCTTTATGCATTTAATAATAAATAGATATCAATTATAGTGATTGAGTAGTTGTCGCATGGGATTATGATATGCGAATTGTGCAAGTATACATGTAGAATGAAGTAATAAAGTGATAAGTGAGATAGTCTCCACAGGGATCAGATTACATATAGAAATGGTCAAGTTATGATAATGATTAATGTTATGGAAAACCCAAGTTAAGTACACAATGGTAAATTAAAATAATAAGGATAAGTGCAATATGTATACTAACTAATATTGGAAAATGTTAAGGTAAACCAAGAGTAAAAAAAATGCAATGGCAATTACAAGAATAAAATGTGAGTGAATAAATAAATAACTAATAATGCTATGGCAATGATACTATGGAAAAGGATAGAAGGTCTACAATGTTGATTGGAAGATTTGGATTACTAAGAATCTTTCCTTACTTACAATAATGCCTCAACAAAATCGTACTTAACCTACTACTCAGAAGAGACCTAAAGTGACATGCTTCTTTCAAGAGCAAGATCTCAAGTTACCTAGACTGTGACTATAGGCCTTAGCACGACACCCTACACTATTTTTTCTTCATTCTATACAAATGCTGATCTATGTCTAGAGTCTGCTGCAAGTATTTGGTCGAATACCCACTTGTATCATTCAATTTTTGTCCAACTAATCCAACATTTTCATAATTAGATTAGTTTATGGGCATGCTTCACAGTCATATCTGTCTAGGGATTGCACACATATAATTTAGAAATAAAAAAAATTTAATGAAATAATATATTAATTCAAGTCTGTGCTTCAACCATTAAAGAAAATAAATGTTTCATCATGTAATCCCAACCTTATCAGATTTAGCTCATGGGCCAGCAATTAAAATTCAAAATCAAAATATCATTCAACATCGTTTCAACAAATTAATTCACGAAGTGCAATCAAGAAATAACAGAAGAACTTCGGGAGGATAGCTTTCGCTTATCTAGCCCACACTCTAGCGACAAAGTGTCCTGTGGTGACTGAGAGGGACTGCCTTTGTCTCCACCGTCCCGTCACTACTCAACTGCTACTTTTTATTTTTCCCTAAGGATCTTTCCTCTCTTGTGTTCACCCCTTTTCGAGTTTCCTCTTTGTTGTTGTTCTTTTTTTCATTTCTCTATTTAGGTTCCATCCTTTGGTTTTTTATAAGCATTTTCCCTAGGGTAAAACCAATCAGCCCATGATTTTTTCCCTCTTTTTTATGCAAATTTTTCTAGTACAAGTAGAGTTGGGCTAAAACTGTTATGCATTGAGTGTTGACTTAGTTTTCCTAGAATTTTCACGTAATTCTTGTTGGAAAATTGTCCAACCTTTTGCCACAACAAACCTTCATTCCTTTATTTCTTTCTTCGCATCCTGCACCGGCCAATTAGTACTAAACAAATGCTTTCCGTAAACAAGTAAAAGTAACATATAATAACATTTAAGCATAATCCATTCTTCTTAATGTAATGCAATGAAAATTATGAATGGAATGTCCTAAAATGCAACTAAATTTACTTAAGTACAAGCAGTTAGTTAAGTCTAAAGGCATGCAATATAACTCTTTTCAAGAGTTATCACACCCCCAAACCTGAGTTATTTCTTGTCCTCAAGAAAAATATGCATGAATGAATGAATGTAAGAATTGCCATAGCAACATAATTACCTTTGGACTGTTAGACCATTTAAAAAGCATTTTGTACATTAGTTCTCAGCAATCTTCTATGTCTAAAAATTTGATCAAGCTTCATAATCTTATTTAGCAAATGAAGTGTAGAAAATTTTATCCTAAAAGAAAGAAAAATCCTAAGTCCTCACGCAACTTTCATTATAGAAGGTATCTCTTAATTTACTTAGTTCATCTTTTAACTGACTTAGTTTTCTTTTTTTTTCATCTAGCCTTATACATACTCAAACACATACATATTTGCTTATTATGCCTATCTTTTGCTAGGGAATTCAGCTTGTCATATGATTCTTTGACTTGACAATTACGATGGAGCATACACTAAATTGTCGAATACTCAACCATGTCACGATTTGAATAATCACTCATGAAGCTAAGGCTTTTGACTAAAAAGATGGATAGAGGAAACAACTACCCCTTTAGCTACTCAGCCTAATACTACAGTGGAGTGCCCCTATACTAATTATTATTATTTACACACGCTTACTCAAACTTGCTTATCGAATCAACAACACAATGGAGCAAACAAAATGTTGTTGACCTACTTAGCAGTTCTAAGCATTGGAGTATTTATGGCATTTTTTAGATTATTTTTTCCCTTAAATTTTCTTAAACATTGTCACTTTATTCATTGTTGAATATTACCATTTTGCTAAATTTCGTTTCAATAATCTCTAAGTTTATCAAAAAGAAATTTACTATAGATCAATTGTAATTGGAATTAGGACATCCTAATTGTAGGGGTCAATTTGAAAACAAACTATCCTAAGCTAACGCCACCTTAATCCACTGTCCCAACTTTCTAAGTTTATAAAAGAATTAGGTTCCTCATTGAAAACCACAAACAAAAATACACTCATCATAGTTTAAACAATTTTTTTGGTAGTTATGTGTGCTATGGCAATATTAATGGCAAATGAACAAAAATACTAAAACACGCATGCTCAACTAAATATCTAATGTAGTCTAGACGCACAATACACCCCCAAACCTAAGGGATGTATTATTCTTAATGCATGTACATATATGAATCATGAATGCAAGAACAGGTATATGTACATAATGAGATGTAATTTGAAACATGAAAATATACACACTTTTTCATGCCCTTTTTAACTCAAATTCATGCAATTTCGTAATAATTAAAATAATTAAATTGTACTTAAATTATTAAAATTTTTAATTTTAATTAATTTTATAATAAATTTTGATTAATTTTGATCATTTTCGAGAGATTTGCACAAAGGGCAAAAAACGGCTAGGTAGGCACTGTTAGAAGCGCAAAACCGAGAAGTGATTTTTGAAGCATTGAGGTGAATTAAATTTTCAGTCGAAGATGGTCCAAATTATTAACATTAATTCATAATATAGTTAATTTTAATTTTAATCCAAATTATTTTGGGTTAGATAAATTATTATTAATTAATTATGAAAAGAAGCCTAGTTGAGTTGAACCGAGAAAACTGATCCGATCGAGCACTGGGCAGCCCAAAACCGTCCCACATGTTGATCCAATTAGCTTATTTGGCTGATTATTTGGCTTGCAAAATAGCCCTTGAAGACTCCTTGACTTTGCATTCAAACCCATCCATTATTCATGCCTTTTTAGATTTGCCCCTACCTTAAAATAGCAAGTTTGAAACCTTCAAAAGCCCCCCTTGGTTGCTCATTTGAAACAGATCTCAAAACCTCTCATACTTTCACTTCTCTCTCACTTTCTCTCTTCAAATCCCCTTCCGTGTTCTTCATTTTCTTCCCCATTCCCTTGCCGATTTCACAACTTGAAAAAGAGTCCTTCAAAAACCATTTGGTGTAGCATTCAAGTGTTCTTGGAAGTCTCGACTTAACAAGAACAAGTGAAGAAGTAGGAGCGAAGCAAACTAGTCAAGCCTTAGAGAAACACCAGATTTGATTCTTGTTCCTTATCCTTTTAATTTTATTGTTGTTGTTATGAACATGTCTATGAACAATTGTGATGTTGATATGTTTAATTTAATTAATATGGCTTAAATTTAATTCGTGTTAGGTTAATTGCATTTTGTCCACTTAAATTATTAAAATTGTGTTTGTGTTGTTAGAGGCTTTGGTAAGATGTTTGATTAAGTAAAACCATGACTAAGTTATTCTTGCATAACAATTGTAAGGTAACTAATGAATTAATTATTTAAATGAATTGAAATTGTAATTAATTGACACGATACTTAATCAGTGCATGTTTAATCATCTAAGGTAGCTGAGGGTCAAATTAGCAACGGTATCTAACGACACATTAGCCTTTCATAACTTGCAAGATTATTGTGATTAAATTATTTCAAGGTAGGAATACATTGTTACCTCACATAATCTTTTATGTGCTTATGAGATTGAATTAATTATTTAAATTGGCATGGAGATATGTACAAGAGATTATTTTTAATTTCATAAGTATGTATGTGCATTAACACATTTGCTTAGTAAAATGTGTTTAATCGGTTGAATTGACATAGAGATATAGTCAAGTGATAAATGGATTTGGTAGGTATGTTCATAAGTTAGAATATTGCCAAGTTGCGATGAATTTATTTGTAACAACATAAACAAGAGTTTAGTAATTCTAAGCTAAAAAAATGTAATTAATCTAACACAATTATGTCATCTTGATTAAAATCAACTTTTGAAATCGTGCATTGGAACCTTTATTTTATCTTTATTTATTTTACATAGTTAAAAATCTTAGCTTTTAATCACCTCCTCAAATCAAAATATTTTTCTTCACCAAAGTGTTTTTAATTGCATTCATAAATAATTCTTTTCACAATTTCTGTGGGTACAATAACTCGACATTTACTTGTCACTTTAATACTTGTTGCGATTGTGTACACTTGCACACTTTCGTCATTACAAGTTTTTGGCACCGTTGCTGGGGACTATTCTACAAGTTGTTATCTGGGGACTATTCTACAAGTTGTTATTTGTGAATGTTTGAATTTTTCATTTTGGTTTATTTATTTTTCTGTTTAATTTTAAATTAACTAATTTTTCAATGTTTGTTTCAGTTGTTTATGAGTATTGACCAAATCATTGATTTACTCCCCGTAGACCTTGAGATTGAAAGAACATTTTGACAATGAAGAAGACAAGCAAGTCAGAGAAAGACCAAAGAGATGAACTACAAAAATCTGAATCAAGGAAACAGAGCAAACCCTGCTCAAAATCCTATCCTTATTGCTGATGATAGGGACAGAGCTTTAAGAAAATATGCCGTGCCAATGTTTCATGATCTTAATTTGGGTATTAGGAGACTCGAAATTGAGGCACAACAATTCAAGCTGAAGCTAGTCATGTTTCAGATGCTTCAGAGTGTAACACCCCAGACTCAGCCTAAACGTTATGGTCGAATCTGGCATGTCACATTGGAGTGACTTTTGAAAATTCAACTCATCGGTAAAAATTTGTTTCTAAGTTTATAAAAACCCCTTAACGAATAATAAACAAATCTCTAGTCAAAATATTTACCTTGTTATCTGATATTATTTTAATACGTTGGTTTAAAATCGCGAAAGCTTTTTAAATTCTATTATTAAAACTCGTGTCTTTGACAACAATAATTATTTTTAAAAAATTCGTCTTCTCCTAACTAGTAGTTTAAAATAAGTAAGCAAAGCCAAATTAAAAATTAAAACCAACTTAAAGGCCTTATTACACAAAAACAGAACCCAACATATATATTAAGTTAAGTTAAAAGCAAATGTAAATAGCAGCAGTTGTGTGGCCACCTCTAAGTCCCTCGCAGCACCGAATTGCCTAAGGCTGAGGATTACCTGCACAGTTAAAAGGAGAGGGTGAGTTTACGAAACTCAGTATGTAATCTCCTACCAGTCAAACAATGTACAACATGCAGTAACATTCTGGACCTAAGCCCTAAGCAATAACGGTGGAATATGGGCTTTAGCCCATTTCAATAATAGTGTGAGCCTTAGCCCAATACAGTAATCGTGTGGGCCTTAGCCCAATACAGCAACAGTGTGGGTCTTAGCCCAATACAGTAACAGTCTGAGCCTTAGCCCAATACAGTAACAGTACAATACAGTGATGCAACCCAACCCAATCTAACCAACACACCACTTCGTACCACCAACACACCATGTGGGGATAAAATCGTCCCACCCAACCAACACACCAATATCGCAACAGAGCTACCAGTAATAGAATCGTAGCAAAGCTGCCAATAACAGTATATGTGGCAAAGCCACCAGTACGTCCACAATCGTCTTGGGAGACCCATGTGACCTTACCAGTACAGTACACTTCTCCCAAAATAGTATCCCAACCCCATGCAGTATGTCATGTCATAAATCATACGTGTATGCAGTACGTCATACTCAGTAACAATAATATATATCATAGAGAAAATCAGTCATACATACATAGGCCATACATACATTTCGACTCCTAGGGGTATATCAGTCATTTTACCTTATGGGGGTATTTCAGTCATTTTACCGTTCGAGGGTATTTTAGTCATCTTACCCTTTGTGGGTATTTCAGTCATTTTACCCTTTGGGGGGTATTTCGGTCATTTTACCCTTCAGGGGTATTTCGATTATTTTACCTTTCGGGGGTATTTCAGTCATTTTACCATTCGAGGTATGTCGGTCATTTTACCCTTCGGGGGTATGTCAGTCATTTTACCCTTCAAGGGTATTTCGATCATTTTATCCTTCGAAGGTATTTCGGTCAGTTTACCCTTCAGGGGTATTTTGGTCATTTTATCCTTCAGGGGTATTTCGGTCATTTTACCCTTTGGGGTATTTTGGTCATTTTATCCTTCAGGGGTATTTTGGTTATTTTACCCTTCGGGGTATTTCGGTCATTTTACCCTTCGGGGTATTTCTATTATTTTACCCTTCGAGGGTATTTCAGTCATTTTATCCTTTAAGAGTATTTCGATCATTTTACCCTTCGGGGGTATTTCGATTATTTTACCTTCCGGGGGTATTTCGATTATTTTACCCTTCAGGGGTATTTTAATCATTTTACCTATTGGGGTATTTCGATCATTTTACCCTTCGGGGGTATGTCAGTTATTTTACCCTTCAAGGGTATTTCGATCATTTTATCCTTTGAGGGTATTTCGGTCAGTTTACCCTTTGGGGGTATTTTGGTCATTTTACCCTTTAGGGGTATTTCGATCATTTTACCCTTTGAGGGTATTTTAGTCATTTTATCCTTCAGGGGTATTTTGGTTATTTTACCCTTCGGGGTATTTCGGTCATTTTACCCTTCGAGGGTATTTCGATTATTTTACTTTATGAGGGTATTTCGATTATTTTACCTTTCGGGGGTATTTCAATCATTTTACCTTTCGAGGGTATTTTGGTCATTTTATACTTCAAGGGTATTTCGGTCATTTTATCTTTCAGGGGTATTTAGTCATTTTACCTTTTGAGGGTATTTTGGTCATTTTACACTTCAAGGGTATTTTGGTCATTTTACCCTTCAAGGGTATTTCGGTCATTTTACCCTTTGGGCGTATTTTGGTCATTTTGTCCTTCAGGGGTATTTTGGTTATTTTACCCTTCGGGGTATTTTGGTCATTTTACCCTTCAAGGTATTTCTATTATTTTACCCTTCGAGGGTATTTTAGTCATTTTATCCTTTAAGGGTATTTCGGTCATTTTACCCTTCGGGGGGTATTTCGATCATTTTACTCTTCGGGGGTATTTCGGTTATTTTACCTTTCGGGGGTATTTCGATTATTTTACCCTTCAGGGGTATTTCAATCATTTTACCTATCGGGGTATTTCGATCATTTTACCCTTCGGGGGTATGTCAGTTATTTTACCCTTCAAGGGTATTTCGATCATTTTATCCTTCGAGGGTATTTCGGTCAATTTACCCTTCGGGGGTATTTTGGTCATTTTACCTTTCAAGGGTATTTCGGTTATTTTACCCTTTGAGGGTATTTTAGTCATTTTATCCTTCAGGGGTATTTCGATTATTTTACCCTTCGGGGTATTTCGGTCATTTTACCCTTCGGGGGTATTTTGGTTATTTTACCCTACGAGGGTATTTCGATCATTTTATCCTTTTAGGGTATTTCGATCATTTTACCTTTCGAGGATATTTTGGTCATTTTATCCTTTAAGGGTATTTTGGTCGTTTTACCTTTCAGGGGTATTTCAGTCATTTTACCTTTCGGGGGTATTTCGGTCATTTTACCCTTCGAGGGTATTTCGGTCATTTTACCCTTCGAGGGTATTTCGGTCATTTTACCTTTTGAGGTTATTCCGGTCATTTGCCCACGAATCGCAAGTTGGGCTTACCATTCGAGCGATCACACACCCGTGTGGTCTCAAACGCCGCATTTACGGCTTCTCGACTTATCATCGATCTACGGTTGCAGTGGGGTGATTACACACCTAAATTCGACCGAAAAGCTCAAATCGCCACGTACACCAACCTAGATTCAACCAAAACGTCATTTCATTAACTACCAAAATTTGTTAATCACACAAAGCCAAACAATGCTAAGGAAAAATCAGTACTCGAAGCCCCTTACCGGAAACAACCGAACCGCACCCTCAGCTACTTGGAGAAACACCAACCAGCTCTTGAACTCCACCTAGCACAAAAGCCACAAAACCCTTTACTTCCAACACTTAGATCGCATTTCGCTTAACAATCCAATTAAACCCAATAATGTACATACATCCTTTCAAACCGCTTCCAATACAACAAATAACAATCACTTACTCACCTACCAAACTATTGACAGGGTAGAGTGCAACTTGAAACACAAGAAGGAGCAAATCAAAAAAGGGATCCAAAAATTGAAAAGAGGCAAAGCAGGAAAAAAAACAAAAAAGAGATCAATGGATAGAAAAGCGCAAACCGAACTAGACAAAGGGTGTGGCAGAACTCACCTATCAACATTCAACCACGAAAACAGAGAAGAACCAACGCCAATACTCCCTATTAGAAGAATCTATAGTGGAGAAGGAACAAGAATTCGGCAACACAAAAAAGAGGGAGGAGAAAAGAGATTCGGCAGAGGGGACTGAAGAACAATTCGGTCAAAACAAGACAAGAAAAGAAAAGTAAAAGGGAAAAGCAGGAACAAAAGAGCAAACTCGAGAGGTACCCGAAGTCTTTAGCAAAATTCAGCACAAGCAAAGGTGAAAGAAAAACTGGCCAAAGCCGAAGCAAATGGAGAGAAAAACAAACCCAAAACCGATTCCCTCAATCCCTAAAGATCAAATTCGGCACAAGCATACCCCTAAACGGCACAACTCCCCTTCACTCTCAAACTCCTTGATTTCCTCCTAAAATCTCTCCCCTTATCCCTCCTTGAATCACTCCACCAATTTCTCCTCAACTCACTCGATGACCAATTCAAACTTCTTTTAGCAGTATTCTAGTCCAACTCTAGCACCTACCCAGCTTAAACAGCAAAATAAATACTCTATTGCGCAACCCAGGACATGAACCCCAGACCTTACAGTTACACAACACGCCACCTTACCACCAGACCACAGGCTCTCTTTGTGTCATAAAACAAACACTATTACTTATAAGGCCCATATGCCAGTGTCCAGATTCATTTAAGAGTAAAACTAAAAATTCTGAAAATGCCAAGACTTGAACCCAGGCTTCTCAAATACTCCCATACACACCCAAATCACTTAGCCATATAAGCAAACAAGCAATTTATGTCACTTCCTTGTACAACTAAATATTTATGTGCAGTCTCCTAACTGTTCCCTTGTTCAAAACCTATTTCTTCTAGGCCCAAAATTCGGGATGTTACACAGAGAGTGGGTCAATTACGGGCGATTTCTTCTAGGCCCAATTTTGCTGTTTTGTGCGATTTCAAGAATCAAGAAAATCATGATTTTAAATCTTGGAAATCTTGGTCCAAGAAACCGAATCTTGCAACTAAGGCGCATTTGATCTCAATTACGGGCATTAACAAGCCAATTTCGGGAGAGAACGGATTACAAGCCCAAGTTCTTGAAGACAAGGCCCAATAAGATGTTCCAAGCCCAATCAAGAAATTTAAATTAAACTTAGTTTAAAATCAGGCCAAATTGTCAAAGTGGCCCAATTTGTTATGTTTTAATTCTTTAAATACTTAGTTTTCATTTTTAGATTTTATGAATAAATTTCTATGTAAAAATTCAGTCCAAGAGGCTCATTTAAAGTCCTTGGCCGAATTTCCCCTGTAAAGAAAAAAAATTAGATTTTTTTTAGTTTTCCTATTAGGACTAGGAAAATAGTTAGACGGCCTATATGTATAGCTTGGTCAGCCACCATTAGACAGATTATACTTGAAGAATACATTGAAATCAGATTTGTTTTGTTGAGTGAAAATTCTCTTTGAGTTCTCCAAGAATTTTCTCTTGAGTTTTCTTTAGAAGGAGTTTTAACAATCTTTTTGATTGTGGGAGCCATCTTCAGTCTTTTTCTTGCCATTGTTCTTCATTAGAGGGGAGATTAGAGCCGTTTGAAGGGAGTAGTGAAATCTTTCTTGCTGGTCGTTCTTCTTTATTAATTTCTGCTTGTGTTGATTTATTGATTAACATGGGATTAATTGTTCTTGTTACGTTTCAGCCTTTCCAAACTTCAAGATCTGATTCGACTTCGTTCTTAGGCATCAAGAAACGTTCTTCATTCATAATTTCCAGATTTCTTGCCACCCAAATATTTCTTATTCTATTCGATTTGGGTTTCTTGATCTGACAAGTTTAGTTCTCTGTTTTCCATTTTCGTTGCAGCCAATTTGTTTATAGATCTCGTAGGACTTTCCCGTGACTTGACGACTCGATCTTGGTACGTGCGCATTCCTCTATCGGAAGTCCTCGTATTGCACCCCTCCCGTTTTATTTCATATAAATTTGTTTTTCGTTGCATTTTCTACACGTGGTGTAACTAATTAGTTATTTTCATTTTGCGAAATAAATAATTTAAAACGTTATTTGGCCGAATTTGCGCGAGAGTAGCTAAACGTGCTTGGGCGAGAGTAGTACTAGGAATTGTGACCTCCTAGGAAGTCCTCGAGTTGCACCCCTCCTATTGTACTTCATATAAGGTTTGTTTTAGTAGAATCATCTAAACGTGGTGTAACTAATTAGTTATTTGCGTTTTGCAAGATATATAATTTCAAACATTATTTGGTCCAATTTGCATTCAAATTCGAGGCGCAAGTGCGATAGAAGGCAGCCTTTATATAAATAGATTGCATAAGATTTGACAAGTGTGACCATACCAGTAGTAATGCCCAAGATCCCATCAGAACTCCGTAGTTAAGCGTGCTTGTGGGATAGTAGAACTATGATGGGTGACCTTCCGGGAAGACCTCGTGTTGCACCTCTCAAATTTTATTTCATAAAAAGTTTTTTTTTAGTTAAAGTTTCTAAATGTGGTGTAACTAATTAGTTTTTTTTAGTTAGAGTTGACGGGTGTGATCATACAAGCAGTAATGCACTGGATCCCATTAGAACTCCGCAGTTAATCATGCTTGTGAGATAGTAGTACAAGGATGGATGACCTCCTGGGAAGACCCCGTGTTGCACCCCTCCTCTTTTATTTTATATAAATTTTTTTAGTTGCATTTTATACACTAATTAATTATTTTTATTTTGCGAAATAAATAACTTGAAACGTTATTTGGTCGAATTTGCATTCAAATTCGAGGCGCAAGTGCGGTAAGGGGCAGCCTTTATATATATATAGATTACGCAAGAGTTTTCAGGTGCGATCATACCAGCTCTAATGCACCGAATCCCATCAGAACTTCACAGTTAAGCGTGCTTGGGCGAGAGTAGTATTAGGATGGATGTCCTCTCGGGAAGTCCTCGCGTTGCACCCTTCTAGTTTTATTTCGTATAAATGTTTTTTTAGTTGCAATTTGTACACGTGCTGTAACATATTAGTTATTTTCGTTTTGCAAGATAAATAATTTGAAATGTTATTTTGTCGAATGTGCATTGAAATTCGAGGCGCAAGTGAGATAATGGCCAGCCTTTATATAAATAGATTGCGCAAGAGTTGACGGGTGCGATCATACCAGCACTAATGTACCAGATCCCATCAGAACTCTGCAGCTAAGCGTATTTGGGTGAGAGTAGTACTAGGATTCGTGAACTCCTGGGAAGTCCTTGTGTTGCACCCCTACCATTTTATTTCAAATAAAGTTTATTTTTAGTTGCATTTTCTACACGTGGTGTAACTAATTAGTAATTTGTGTTTTGCAAAATAAAAAATTTGAAACGTTATTTGGTCGAATTTGCATTCAAATTCGAGGCACAAGTGCGATAGGGGGCAGCCTTTATATAAATATATTGCGTAAGAGTTGACGGGTGTGATCATACCAGTAGTAATGCACAGGATCCCATCAGAACTCCGTAGTTAACTGTGCTTGCGAGATAGTAGTACTATGATGGGTGACCTTCCGGGAAGTCCTTCTGTTGCCCCTCTCCAATTTTTTTTGATATAAAGTTTTTTTTAGTTAAATTTTCTAAACGTGGTGTAACTAATTAGTTATTTGCGTTTTGCAAAATAAATAATTTCAAACGTTATTTGGTCGAATTTGCATTCAAATTCGAGGCGTAAGTGCAATAGGGGGTAGCCTTTATATAAATAGATTGCGCAAGAGTTGACGGGTATGATCATACCAGCGCTAATGCACGGGATCCCATCAGAACTCCACTGTTAAGCGTGCTTGGGCGAAATTAGTACTTGGTTTGGTGACCTCCAGGGAAGTCCTCGTGTTGCAACCCTCCCATTTTATTTCATATAAAGTTGTTTTTCGTTGCATTTTCATGGTGTAACTAATTAGTAATTTGCATTTTTCGAAATAAAAAATTTGAAACGTTATTTGGTCAAATTTGCATTCAAATTCGAGGCGCAAGTGCGATATGGTGTAGCCTTTATATAAATAGATTGCGTAAGAGTTGACGAGTGTGATCATACCAGTAGTAATGCATAGGATCCCATCAAAACTCCGTAGTTAAGCGTGCTTTCGGGATAGTAGTACTATGATGGGTGACCTTCCGGGAAATGCTCGTGTTGCACCTCTCCAATTTTATTTCATATAAAGATTTTTTTAGTTAAATTTTCTAAACATGGTGTAACTAATTAGTTATTTGCGTTTTGTGAAACAAATAATTTCAAATGTTATTTGGTCGAATTTGCATTCAAATTCGAGGCGCAAGTGCGATAAGGGGCAGCTTTTATATAAATAGATTGCGCAAGAGTTGACGGGTACGATCATACCAGCTCTGATGCACCGGATCCCATCAGAACTCCGCAGTTAAGTGTGCTTAGGCTAGATTAGTACTAGGTTGGGTGACCTCCAGGGAAGTCCTCATGTTGCACCCATCCCGTTTTATTTCATATCACGTTGTTTTTCGTTGCGTTTTCTACACGTGGTGTAACTAATTAGTTATTTGCATTTTGCGAAACAAATAATTTCAAATGTTATTTGGTCGAATTTGCTTCAAATTCGAGGCGCAAGTGCGATAAGGGGCAGCTTTTATATAAATAGATTGTGCAAGAGTTTACGGGTACGATCATACCAGCTCTGATGCAATGGATCCCATCAGAACTCCGCAGTTAAGTGTGCTTAGGCTAGATTAGTACTAGGTTGGGTGACCTCCTGGGAAGTCCTCATGTTGCACCCATCCCATTTTATTTCATATAACGTTGTTTTTCATTGCGTTTTCTGCACGTGGTGTAACTAATTAGTTATTTTCATTTTGCAAAATAAATAATTTAAAATATTATTTGGCCGAATTTGCGCGAGAGTAGCTAAGCGTGCTTGGGCGAGGGTAGTGCTAGGATTGGTGACCTCCTGGGAAGTCCTCATGTTGCACCCCTCCCATTTGACTTCATATAATTTTTTTCCTAGTAGAATTTTCTAAACGTGGTGTAACTAATTAGTTATTTGCATTGTGCGAAATAAATAATTTGAAACGTTATTTGGTCGAATTTGCATTCAAATTCGAGGCGCAAGTGCGATAGGAGGTCGCCTTTATATAAATAGATTGCGCAAGGTTTGACGGGTGTGATCATACCAGCAGTAATGCACCGGATCCCATTAGAACTCCGCTGTTAATCGTGCTTGCGGGATAGTAGTACTAGGATGGGTGACCTCCTGGGAAGTTCTCGTGTTGCACCCCTCCAATTTTATTTCATATAAAGTTTTGTTTAGTCGAATTTTCTAAACGTGGTGTAACTAATTAGTTTTTTGCGTTTTGCGTTATTTGGTCGAATTTGCATTCAAATTCGAGGCACAAGTGCCATAAGGGGCAGCCTTTATATAAACAGATTGCGCAAGAGTTAACGAGTGCCACCATGCCAACACTAATGCACCGGATCCCATCAAAACTCCACAGTTAAGCGTGCTTCGGCAAGAGTAGTACTAGGATGGGTGACCTCCTGGGAAGGCCTCGTGTTGCACCCCTCCCATTTTATTTTATATAAAGTTTTTTTTCGTTGAATTTTCTACACGTGGTGTAACTAATTAGTAATTTGCGTTTTGCTAATTAAATAATTTGAAATGTTATTTTGTCGAATGTGCATTCAAATTTGAGGCGCAAGTGCGATAAGGGCCAGCCTTCATATAAATAGATTGCGCAAGAGTTGGCGGGTGCGATCATACCAGCACTAATGTACCTTATCCCATCAGAACTCCGCAGCTAAGAGTGCATGGGCGAGAGTAGTACTACGTTTGCTGAACTCCTGCGAAGTCCTTGTGATGCACCCCTTCTATTTTACTTCATATAAAGTTTTATTTAGTAGAATTTTCTAAACGTGGTGTGACTAATTACTTATATGCAATTTGCGAAATAAATAATTTCTAAAGTTATTTGGTCGAATTTGTATTCAAATTCGAGGCACAAGTGCGATAGGGGGTAGCCTTTATATAAATAGATTGCGTAAGAGTTGACGGGTGTGATCATACCAGTTGTAATGCGCCGGATCCCATTAGAACTCCGCAGTTAATTGTGCTTGCGGGAGAGTAGTACTAGGATGGGTGACCTTCCTGGGAAGTCCTCGTGTTGCAACTCTCCAATTTTATTTCATATAAAGTTTTTTTAACTAAATTTTCTAAACGTGGTGTAACTAATTAGTTATTTGTGTTTTCCGAAATAAATAATTTCAAACGTTATTTGGTCGAAATTACATTCAAATTCGAGGCGCAAGAGCGATACGGGGCAGCCTTTATATAAATAGTTGCGCAAGAGTTCACGGGTGTGATCATACCATTAGTAATGCACCAGATCCTATTAGAAGTCTGCAGTTAATCGTGCTTGCGGGATAGTAGTACTAGGATGGGTGACCTTCCTGGGAAGTCCTCGTGTAACACCCTTCCAATTTTATCTCATATAAAGTTTTTTTTTAGTTGAAATTTCTAAACGTGGTGTAACTAATTAGTTTTTCTCGTTTTGCATTATTTGATCAAATTGGAATTCAAATTCGAGGCGTAAGTACGAAAAGGGGTAGCCTTTATATAAATAGATTGTACAAGAGTTAACTGGTGCGACCGTACCAGCACTAGTGCACCGGATCCCATCGAAACTCCACAGTTAAGTGTGCTTGGGCAAGAGTAGTACTAGGATGGGTGACCTCCTGGGAAGGCCTTATGTTTCACCCCTCCCATTTTATTTCATATAAAGTTTTTTTTAGTTGAATTTTCTAAACGTGTAACTAATTCGTTATTTGCGTTTTGCGTTATTTGGTCGAATTTACAGCCAAATTTTAGGCGCAAGTGCGACAAGGGGCAGCCTTTATATAAATAGATTGCGCAAGGGTTAACGGGTGCGATCATACCAGCACTAATGCACCGGATCCCATCAAAACTCCACAGTTAAGCGTGCTTGGGCAAGAGTAGTACTAGGATTGGTGACCTCCTGGGAAGGCCTCGCGTTGCACCCCTCCCATTTTATTGAATTTGCATTCAAATTCGAGGCGCAAATGCGATAAGGGGCAGCCTTTATATAAATAGATTGCGCAAGAGTTGACGGGTTCAATCATACCAGCACTAATGTAACGGATCCCATCAGAACTCTACAGCTTAGCGTGCTTGGGTGAGAGTAGTACTAGGATTGGTGAACTCCTGGGAAGTCCTTGTGTTGCACCCCTCCCATTTTATTTCATATATAGTTTATTTTTAGTTGCATTCTCTACACGTGGTGTAACTAAGTAGTTATTTGCGTTTTGCGAAATAAAAAATTTGAAACGTTATTTGGTCGAATTTGCATTCAAATTCAAGGCGCGAGTGCGATAGGGGGCAGCCTTTATGTAAGTAGATTGTGTAAGAGTTGACGGGTGTGATCATACCAACAGTAATGCACAGGATCCCATCAGAACTCCCTAGTTAAGTGTGCTTGCAAGATAGTAGTACTATGATGGGTGACCTTCTAGGAAGTCCTCGTGTTTCACCTCTCCAATTTTATTTCATATGAAGTTTTTTTTAGTTAAAATTTCTAAACGTGGTGTAAGTAATTAGTTATTTACGTTTTGCGAAATAAATAATTTCAAATGTTATTTGGTCAAATTTGCATTCAAATTGGAGGCGCAAGTGAGATAAGGGGCAGCCTTTATATAAATAGGTTGCGCAAGAGTTGATGGGAACCATCATACCAACGCTAGTGCACCGGATCCCATCAGAACTCCACAGCTAAGCGCGATTGGGCAAGATTAGTACTACGTTGTGTGACCTCCAGGGAAGTCCTCGTGTTGCACCCCTCCCATTTTATTTCATTTAAAGTTGTTTCTCGTTGTATTTTCTACACGTGGTGTAACTAATTAGTTAATTTCATTTTGCGAAATAAATATTTTAAAATGTTATTTGGCTGAATTTGCGCGAGAGTAGCTAAGTGTGCTTGGGCGAGACTAGTACTAGGATTGGTGACCTCCTGGAAAGTCCTCGTGTTGCACCCCTCCCATTTTTCTTCATATAAAGTTTTTTTCAAGTAGAATTTTCTAAACGTGGTGTAACTAATTAGTTATTTGCGTTTTCCGAAATAAGTAACTTGAAACGTTATTTGGTCGAATTTTCATTCAAATTCGAGGCACAAGTGCGATAAGGGGCAGCCTTTATATAAATAGACTGCGCAAGAGTTAACGGGTGCGACCATACCAGCACTAGTGCACCGGATCCCATCAAAACTCCACAGTTAAAAGTGCTTGGGCAGGAGTAGTACTGGGATGGGTGACCTCCTGGGAAGGCCATATGTTTCACCCCTCCCATTTTATTTCATATAAAGTTTTTTTTTCGTTGAATTTTCTACACATGGTGTAACTAATTAGTAATTTGCGTTTTGTGAAATAAATAATTTGAAACGTTATTCTGTCGAATGTGCATTCAAATTCGAGGCGCAAGTACGATAAGGGCCAGCCTTTAAATAAATAGATTGCGCAAGAGTTGACGGGTGCGATCATACCGGCACTAATGTACCGGATCCCATCAAAACTACGTAGCTAAGCGTGCTTGGGTGAGAGTAGTACTAGGACGGGTAACCTTCCTGGGAAGTCCTCGTGTTGCACCCTCCAATTTTATTTCATATAAACTTTTTTTTAGTTGAATTTTATAAACGTGGTGTAACTAATTAGTTATTTGCGTTTTCCGAAATAAGTAACTTGAAACGTTATTTGGTCGAATTTAAATTCAAATTCGATGCGCAAGTACGAAAAGGGGTAGCCTTTATATAAATAGATTACGGAAGAGTTAACGGGTGCGACCATACCAGCACTAGTGCACCGGATCCCATCAAAACTCCACAGTTAACAGTGCTTGGGCAGGAGTAGTACTGGGATGGGTGACCTCCTGGGAAGGCCATATGTTTCACCCCTCCCATTTTATTTCATATAAAGTTTTTTTTCGTTGAATTTTCTACACATGGTGTAACTAATTAGTAATTTGCGTTTTGCGAAATAAATAATTTGAAACGTTATTTTGTCGAATGTGCATTCAAATTCGAGGCGCAAGTACGATAAGGGCCAGCCTTTAAATAAATAGATTGCGCAAGAGTTGACGGGTGCGATCATACCGGCACTAATGTACCGGATCCCATCAAAACTACGTAGCTAAGCGTGCTTGGGCGAGAGTAGTACTAGGACGGGTAACCTTCCTGGGAAGTCCTTGTGTTGCACCCTCCAATTTTATTTCATATAAACTTTTTTTTAGTTGAATTTTATAAACGTGGTGTAACTAATTAGTTATTTGCGTTTTGCGTTTTTTGGTTGAATTTGCATTCAAATTCGAGGCGCAAGTGCAATAAGAGGCAACCTTTATATAAATAGATTGCACAAGAGTTAACGGGTGCGACCATACCAACACTAATGCACCGGATCCCATCAAAACTCCACAGTTAAGCGTGCTTGGGCTAGAGTAGTACTAGAATGGGTGACCTCCTGGGAAGGCCTCGTGTTGCATCCCTCCCATTTTATTTCATATAAAGTTTTTTTTTCGTTGAATTTTCTACACGTGGTGTAACTAATTAGTAATTTGCATTTTGCGAAATAAATAATTTGAAACATTATTTTGTCGAATGTGCATTCAAATTCAAGGCGAAAGTGCGATAATGGCCAGCCTTTATATAAATAGATTACGCAAGAGTTGATGGGTGCGATCATACCAGCACTAATGTACCGGATCCCATCAGAATTCCGCAGCTAAGCGTGCTTGGGCAAGAGTAGTACTAGGATTGGTGAACTCCTTGGAAGTCCTTGGGTTGCACCCCTCCCATTTTATTTCATATAAAGTTTATTTTTAGATGCATTTTCTACACGTAGTGTAACTAATTAGTAATTTGTGTTTTGTGAAATAAAAAATTTGAAACGTTATTTGGTCGAATTTAAATTCAAATTCGAGACGCAAGTGCGATAGGGGGCAGCCTTTATATAAATAGATTGCGTAAGAGTTGACGGTTGTGATCATACCAGTAGTATTGCACAGGATCCCATTAGAACTCCGTAGTTAAGCGTGCTTGCGGGATAGTAGTACTATGATGGGAGACCTTCCGGGAAGTCCTCGTGTTGCACCTCTCCAATTTTATTTCATAAAAAGTATTTTTTTAGTTAAAGTTTCTAAATGTGGTGTAACTAATTAGTTATTTGCATTTTGCGAAATAAATAATTTCAAACGTTATTTGGTCAAATTTGCATTCTAATTCGAGGCGAAAGTGCGATTTGGGGCAACCTTTATATATATAGATTGCGTGAGAGTTAACGGCTGTGACAATACCAGCAGTAATGCACAGGACCCCATCAGAACTTCGTAGTTAAGCGTGCTTGTGAGATAGTAGTATTATGATGGGTGACCTTCTGGGAAGTCCTCGTTTTGCACCTCTCCAATTATATTTCACATAATTTTTTTTTAATTAAATTTTCTCAACGTGGTGTAACTAATTAGTTATTTGCGTTTTGCGAAAAAAATAATTTCAAACGTTATTTGGTCGAATTTGCATTCATATTCGAGGCGCAAGTGCGATAAGGGCCAGCCTTTCTATAAAAAGATTGCGCAATAGTTGAGGGGTGCAATCATACCAGCACTAATGCACCGGATCCCATCAGAACTCCGCAGTTAAGTGTACTTGGGCGAGATTAGTACTAGTTTGGGTGACCTCCAGGGAAGTCCTCATGTTGCACCCCTCTCGTTTTATTTCATATAAAGTTGTTTTTCGTTTCATTTTCTACACGTGGTGTAACTAATTACTTATTTTCATTTTGCGAAATAAATAATCTAAAACATTATTTGGCCGAATTTGCGCGAGAGTAGCTAAGCGTGCTTAGGCGACAGTAGTACTAGGATCGGTGACCTCCTGGGAAGTCCTCGTGTTGCACCCCTCCCATTTTATTTCATATAATGTTTTTTTACTAGAATTTTCTAAACGTGGTGTAACTAATTAGTTATTTTCATTTTGTGAAATAAATAATTTGAAACGTTATTTGGTCGAATTTGCATTCAAATTTGAGGCACAAGTGCGATAGGAGGTAGCCTTTATAAAATAGATTGCGTAAGAGTTGACGGGTGTAATCATACCAGCAGTAATGCATAGGATCGCATCAGAACTCCGTAGTTAAACGTGCTTGCGGGATTGTAGTATTATGATAGGTGACCTTCTAGGAAGTCCTCGTGTTACCCCTCTCCAATTTTATTTCATATAAAGTTTCTTTTAGTTAAATTTTCTACACGTGGTGTAACTAAATAGTAATTTGCGTTTTCCGAAATAAATAATTTGAAACGTTATTCTGTCGAATTTGCATTCAAATTTGAGGCGCAAGTGCAGTAGGGGGCAGCCTTTATATAAATAGATTGTGTGAGAGTTGACGGGCGTGATCATACCAGCAGTAATGCACAGGATCTCGTCAGAACTCCGTAGTTAAGCGTGCTTGCGAGATAGTAGTACTATGATGGGTGACCTTCTAGGAAGTGCTCGTGTTGCACCTCTCCAATTTTACTTCATATAAAGTTTTTTTAGTTAAATTTTTTAAACGTGGTGTAACTAATTAGTTATTTGCGTTTTGCGAAATAAATAATTTCAAACGTTATTTGGTCGAATTTGCAATCAAATTCGAGGCACAACTGCGATAAGGGGCAGCCTTTATATAAATAGATTGCGTAAGAGTTGACGGTGTGATCATACCAGTAGCAATGCACCGGATCCCATTAGAACTCCGCAGTTAATCGTGCTTGCGGGATAGTAGTACTAGGATGGGTGACCTTCCTGGGAAATTCTCGTGTTGCAACCCTCCAATTTTGTTTCATATAAAGTTTTTTTTAGTTGAATTTGCTGAACGTGGTGTAACCAATTGGTTATTTTCGTTTTGTGTTATTTGGTCGAATTTGCATTTAAATTCGAGGCGCATGTGCGGAAAGGGGTAGTCTTAATATAAATAGATTGCGCAAGAGTTAACGGGTTCGACCATACCAGCACTAATGCACCGGATCCAATCAAAACTCCACAATTAAGCGTGCTTGGGCAAGAGTAGTACTGGGATGGGTGACCTCCTGGGAATGCCTCGTGTTTCACCCCTCCCATTTTAATTCATATAAAATTTTTTTCTATTGAATTTTCTACATGTGGTGTAACTAATTAGTAATTTGTGTTTTGTGAAATAAATAATTTGAAACGTTATTTTGTTGAATGTGCATTCAAATTCCAGGCGCAAGTACGATAAGGGCTAGCCTTTATATAAATAGATTGCGCAATAGTAGTACTAGGATGGGAAACCTTCCTGGGAAGTCCTCGTGTTGCACCCCTCTAATTTTATTTCATATAAAGTTTTTTTTACTAGAATTTTCTGAATGTGGTGTAACTAATTAGTTATTTTCATTTTGCGAAATAAATAATTTGAAACGTTATTTGGTCGAATTTGCATTCAAATTCGAGGCGCAAGTGCGATAAGGGGCAGCCTTTATATAAATAGATTACGCAAGAGTTAACGGGTGCGACCATACCAACACTAATGCACTGGATCCGATCAAAACTCCACAGTTAAGCGTGCTCGGGAAAGAGTAGAACTAGGATGGGTGACCTCCTGGGAAGGCCTCGTGTTGCACCCCTTCCATTTTATTTCATATAAAGTTTTTTTTTGTTGAATTTTCTACACGTGTTGTAACTAATTAGTAATTTGCGTTTTTGCGATATAAATAATTTGAAACGTTTTTTTGTTGAATGTGCATTCAAATTCGAGGCGCAAGTGCGATAATGGCAAGCCTTTCTATAAAAAGATTACGCAAGAGTTGAGGGGTGCAATCATACCAGCACTAATGCACCGGATCCCATCAGAACTCCGCAGTTAAGTGTACTTGGGCGAGATTTGTACTAGTTTGGGTGATCTCCAGGGAAGTCCTCGTGTTGCACCCCTCCCGTTTAATTTCATATAAAGTTGTTTTTCGTTGCATTTCCTACACGTGGTGTAACTAATAACTTATTTTCATTTTGTGAAATAAATAAGCTAAAACATTATTTGGCCGAATTTACGCGAGAGTAGCTAAGCGTGCTTGGGCGAGAGTAGTACTAGGATTGGTGACCTCATGGAAAGTCCTCGTGTTGCACCCCTCCCATTTTACTTAATATAATGTTTTTTTACTAGAATTTTCTAAACGTGGTGTAACTAATTAGTTATTTTCATTTTGCGAAATAAATAATTTGAAACGTTATTTGGTCGAATTTGCATTCAAATTCGAGGCACAAGTGCGATAGGAGGTAGCCTTTATATAAATAGATTGCGTAAGAGTTGACGGGTGTGGTCATACCAGTAGTAAAGCATAGGATCCCATCAAAACTCCGTAGTTAAGCGTGCTTGCGGGATTGTACTATTATGATAGGTGACCCTCTGGGAAGTCCTCGTGTTACCCCTTTCCAATTTTATTTCATATAAAGTTTTTTTAGTTAAATTTTCTTCACGTGGTGTAACTAAATAGTAATTTACGTTTTGCAAAATAAATAATTTGAATTTTTTAGTTAAATTTTCTACACGTGGTGTAACTAAATAGTAATTTGCGTTTTGCGAAATAAATAATTTGAAATGTTATTTTGTCGAATTTGCATTCAAAGTTGAGGCGCAAGTGGGATAGGGGGCAGCCTTTATATAAATAGATTGTGTGAGAGTTGACGGGTGTGATCATACCAACAGTAATGCACAGGATCCCATCAGCACTCCGTAGTTAAGCGTGCTTGCGAGATAGTAGTACTATTATGGGTGACCTTCTAGGAAGTCCTCGTGTTGCACCTCTCCACTTTTATTTCATATAAAGTTTTTTTAGTTAAATTTTCTAAATGTGGTGTAACTAATAAGTTATTTACGTTTTGCGAAATAAATAATTTCAAACGTTATTTGGTCGAATTTACATTCAAATTCGAGGCGCAAGTGCGATAAGGGGCAACCTTTATATAAATAGATTGCGCAAGAGTTGACGGGTACCATCATACCAACGCTAGTGCACCGGATCCCATCAGAACTCCGCAGCTAAGCATGCTTGGGCGAGATTAGTACTAGGTTGGGTGACCTCCAACAAAGTAACCGTGTTGCGCCCCTCTGGTTTTATTTCATATAAAGTTGTTTTTTGTTGCATTTTCTACACGTGGTGTAACTAATTACTTATTTTCATTTTGCGAAATAAATAATTTAAAACGTTATTTGGCCGAATTTGCGCGAGAGTAGCTAAGCGCACATGGGCGAGAGTAGGAGTAGGATTGATGACCTCCTAGGAAGCCCTCGTGTTGCACCCCTCCCATTTTACTTCATATAAAGTTTTTTTAAGTAGAATTTTCAAAACGTGGTGTAACTAATTAGTTATTTTTGTTTTGCGAAATAAATAACTTGAAACGTTATTTGGTCGAATTTTCATTCAAATTCGAGGCACAACTGCGATAAGGGGATGCCTTATATAAATAGATTGTGTAAGAGTTGACGGGTGTGATCGTACCAGTAGCAATGCACCGGATTCCATTAGAACTCCGCAGTTAATCGTGCTTGCGGGATAGTAGTACTAGGATGGGTGACCTTCCTGGGAAATCCTCGTGTTGCAACCCTCCAATTTTATTTCATATAAAGTTTTTTTTAGCTGAATTTGCTGAACGTGGTGTAACTAATTAGTTATTTTCGTTTTTCGTTATTTGGTCGAATTTGCATTCAACTTCGAGGCGCAAGTGCGAAAAGGGGTAGCCTTAATATAAATAGATTGCGCAAGAGTTAACAGGTGTGACCATACCAGCACTAATGCGTCGGATCCCGTCAAAACTCCACAGTTAAGCGTGCTTGGGCAAGAGTAGTACTAGGATGGGTGACCTCCTGGGAATGCCTCGTGTTTCACCCCTCCCATTTTAATTCATATAAAGTTTCTTTCTATTGAATTTTCTACACGTGGTGTAACTAATTAGTAATTTGCGTTTTGCGAAATAAATAATTTGAAACGTTATTTTGTCGAATGTGCATTCAAATTCCAGGCGCAAGTACGATAAGGGCCAGCCTTTATATAAATAGATTGCGTAAGAGTAGTACTAGGATGGGTGACCTTCCTGGGAATTCCTCGTGTTGCACCCCTCCAATTTTATTTCATATAAAGTTTTTTTTACTAAAATTTTCTAAACGTGGTGTAACTAATTGCTTAATTTCATTTTGCGAAATAAATAATTTGAAACGTTATTTGGTCGAATTTGCATTCAAATTCGAGGCGCAAGTGCGATAAGGGGAAGCCTTTATATAAATAGATTTCGCAAGAGTTAACGGGTGCGACCATACCAACATTAATGCACCGGATCCCATCAAAACTCCACAGTTAAGCGTGCTTGGGCAAGAGTAGAACTAGGATGGGTGACCTCCTGGGAAGGCCTCGTGTTGCACCCCTCCCATTTTATTTCATATAAAGTTTTTTTTAGTTAAATTTTCTTCACGTGGTGTAACTAAATAGTAATTTACGTTTTGCAAAATAAATAATTTGAATTTTTTAATTAAATTTTCTACACGTGGTGTAACTAAATAGTAATTTGCGTTTTCCGAAATAAATAATTTTAAATGTTATTTTGTCGAATTTGCATTCAAATTTGAGGCGCAAGTGGGATAGGGGGCAGCCTTTATATAAATAGATTGTGTGAGAGTTGACGGGTGTGATCATACCAACAGTAATGCACAGGACCCCATCAGAACTCCGTAGTTAAGCGTGCTTGCGAGATAGTAGTACTATTATTGGTGACCTTCTAGGAAGTCCTCGTGTTGCACCTCTCCACTTTTATTTCATATAAAGTTTTTTTAGTTAAATTTTCTAAATGTGGTGTAACTAATAAGTTATTTACGTTTTGCGAAATAAATAATTTCAAACGTTATTTGGTCGAATTTACATTCAAATTCGAGGCACAAGTGCGATAAGGGGCGACCTTTATATAAATAGATTGCGCAAGAGTTGACGGGTACCATCATACCAACGCTAGTGCACCGGATCCCATCAGAACTCCGCAGCTAAGCATGCTTGGGCGAGATTAGTACTAGGTTGGGTGACCTCCAACAAAGTAACCGTGTTGCGCCCCTCTGGTTTTATTTCATATAAAGTTGTTTTTCGTTGCATTTTCTACACGTGGTGTAACTAATTACTTATTTTCATTTTGCGAAATAAATAATTTAAAACGTTATTTGGCCGAATTTGCGCGAGAGTAGCTAAGCGCGCATGGGCGAGAGTAGGAGTAGGATTGATGACCTCCTAGGAAGCCCTCGTGTTGCACCCCTCCCATTTTACTTCATATAAAGTTTTTTAAGTAGAATTTTCAAAACGTGGTATAACTAATTAGTTATTTTTGTTTTGCGAAATAAATAACTTGAAACGTTATTTGGTCGATTTCATTCAAATTCGAGGCACAACTGCGATAAGGGGATGCCTTATATAAATAGATTGCGTAAGAGTTGACGGGTGTGATCGTACCAGTAGCAATGCACCGGATTCCATTAGAACTCCGCAGTTAATCGTGCTTGCGGGATAGTAGTACTAGGATGGGTGACCTTCCTGGGAAATCCTCGTGTTGCAACCCTCCAATTTTATTTCATATAAAGTTTTTTTAGTTGAATTTGCTGAACGTGGTGTAACTAATTAGTTATTTTCGTTTTGCGTTATTTGGTCGAATTTGCATTCAACTTCGAGTCGCAAGTGTGAAAAGGGGTAGCCTTAATATAAATAGATTGCGCAAGAGTTAACAGGTGTGACCATACCAGCACTAATGCGTCGGATCCCGTCAAAACTCCACAGTTAAGCGTGCTTGGGCAAGAGTAGTACTAGGATGGGTGACCTCCTGGGAATGCCTCGTGTTTCACCCCTCCCATTTTAATTCATATAAAGTTTTTTTCTATTGAATTTTCTACACGTGGTGTAACTAATTAGTAATTTGCGTTTTGCGAAATAAATAATTTGAAACGTTATTTTCTCGAATGTGCATTCAAATTCCAGGCGCAAGTACGATAAGGGCCAACCTTTATATAAATAGATTGCGTAAGAGTAGTACTAGGATGGGTGACCCTCCTGGGAATTCCTCGTGTTGCACCCCTCCAAGTTTATTTCATATAAAGTTTTTTTTACTAAAATTTTCTAAACGTGGTGTAACTAATTGCTTAATTTCATTTTGCGAAATAAATAATTTGAAACGTTATTTGGTCGAATTTGCATTCAAATTCGAGGCGCAAGTGCGATAAGGGGAAGCCTTTATATAAATAGATTTCGCAAGAGTTAACGGGTGCGACCATACCAACATTAATGCACCGGATCCCATCAAAACTCCACAGTTAAGCGTGCTTGGGCAAGAGTAGAACTAGGATGGGTGACCTCCTGGGAAGGCCTTGTGTTGCACCCCTCCCATTTTATTTCATATAAAGTTTTTTTTAGTTAAATTTTCTTCACGTGGTGTAACTAAATAGTAATTTGCGTTTTGCGAAATAAATAATTTGAATTTTTTAGTTAAATTTTCTACACGTGGTGTAACTAAATAGTAATTTGCGTTTTGCGAAATAAATAATTTGAAATGTTATTTTGTCGAATTTGCATTCATATTTGAGGCACAAGTGCGATAGGGGGCAGGCTTTGTATAAATAGATTGTGTGAGAGTTGACGGGTGTGATCGTACCAGCAGTAATGCACAGGATCCCATCAGAACTCCTTAGTTAAGCGTGCTTGCGAGATAGTAGTACTATGATGGGTGACCTTCTAGGAAGTCCTCGTGTTGCACCTCTCTAATTTTATTTCATATAAAGTTTTTTAGTTAAATTTTCTAAACGTGGTGTAACTAATTAGTTATTTGCGTTTTGCAAAATAAATAATTTCAAACGTTATTTGGTCAAATTTTCATTCAAATTCGAGGCGCAAGTGCGATAAGGGGCAACCTTTATATAAATAGATTGCGCAAGAGTTGAGGGGTACCATCATACCAACGCTAGTGCACCGGATCCCATCAGAACTCCGCAGCTAAGGATGCTTGGGCGAGATTAGTACTAGGTTGGGTGACCTCCAGGAAAGTAACCGTGTTGCGCCCCTCTCGTTTTATTTCATATAAAGCTGCTTTTCGTTGCATTATCTACACGTGGTGTAACTAATTACTTATTTTCATTTTGCGAAATAAATAATTTAAAACGTTATTTGGCCGAATTTGTGTGAGAGTAGCAAAGCTTGCTTGGGCGAGAGTAGTGCTATGATTGATGACCTCCTAGGAAGTCCTCGTGTTGCACCCCTCCCATTTTACTTCATATAAAGTTTTTTTAAGTAGAATTTTCTAAACGTGGTGTAACTAATTAGTTATTTTAGTTTTGCGAAATAAATAACTTGAAACATTATTTGGTCGAATTTGCATTCAAATTCGAGGCACAAGTGCGATAAGGGGCAGCCTTTATATAAATAGATTGCGTAAGAGTTGACGGGTGTGATCATACGAGTAGCAATGCACTGGATCCCATTAGAACTCCGCAGTTAATCCTGCTTGCGGGATAGGAGTACTAGGATGGGTGACCTTCCTGGGAAATCCTCGTGTTGCAACCCTCCAATTCTATTTTATATAAAGTTTTTTTTAGTTGAATTTGCTGAACGTGGTGTAACTAATTAGTTATTTTCGTTTTGCGTTATTTGGTCGAATTTGCATTGAAATTCGAGGCGCAAGTGCGAAAAGGGTAGCCTTAATATAAATAGATTGCGCAAGAGTTAACGGGTGCGACCATACCAGCACTAATGCACCGGATCCCATCAAAACTCCACAGTTAAGCGTGCTTGGGCAAGAGTAGTACTAGGATGGGTGACCTCCTGGGAATGCCTCGTGTTTCACCCCTCCCATTTTAATTCATATAAAAATTTTTTCTATTGAATTTTCTACACGTGGTGTAACCAATTAGTAATGTGTTTTGTGAAATAAATAATTTGAAACCTTATTTTGTCGAATGTGCATTCAAATTCCAGGCGCAAGTACGATAAGGGCCAGCCTTTATATAAATAGATTGCGCAATAGTAGTACTAGGATGGATAACCTTCCTGGGAAGTCCTCGTGTTGCACCGCTCCAATTTTATTTCATATAAAGTTTTTTTTACTAGAATTTTCTAAATGTGGTGTAACTAATTAGTTATTTTCATTTTGCGAAATAAATAATTTGAAACGTTATTTGGTCGAATTTGCATTCAAATTCGAGGCGCAAGTGCAATAAGGGGCAGCCTTTATATAAATAGATTACGCAATAGTTAACGGGTACGACCATACCAACACTAATGCACCGATCTGATCAAAACTCCACAGTTAAGCGTGCTCGGGCAAGAGTAGAACTAGGATGGGTGACCTCCTGGGAAGGCCTCGTGTTGCACCCCTTCCATTTTATTTCATATAAAGTTTTTTTTGTTGAATTTTCTACACGTGTTGTAACTAATTAGTAATTTGCGTTTTGCGATATAAATAATTTGAAACGTTATTTTGTCGAATGTGCATTCAAATTCGAGGCGCAAGTGCGATAATGGCAAGCCTTTCTATAAAAAGATTGCGCAAGAGTTGAGTGGTGCAATCATACCAGCACTAATGCACCGGATCCCATTAGAACTCCGCAGTTAAGTGTACTTGGGCGAGATTAGTACTAGTTTGGGTGACCTCCAGGTAAGTCCTCGTGTTGCACCCCTCCCGTTTTATTTCATATAAAGTTGTTTTTCGTTGCATTTTCTACACGTGGTGTAACTAATTACTTATTTTCATTTTGCGAAATAAATAAGCTAAAACATTATTTGGCCGAATTTGCGCGAGAGTAGCTAAGCGTGCTTGGGCGAGAGTAGTACGAGGATTGGTGACCTCCTGGAAAGACCTCGTGTTGCACCCCTCCCATTTTATTTAATATAATGTTTTTTACTAGAATTTTATAAACGTGGTGTAACTAATTAGTTATTTTCATTTTGCGAAATAAATAATTTGAAACGTTATTTGGTCGAATTTGCATTCAAATTCGAGGCACAAGTGCGATAGGAGGTAGCCTTTATATAAATAGATTGCGTAAGAGTTGACGGGTGTGGTCATACCAGTAGTAATGCATAGGATCCCATCAGAACTCCGTAATTAAGCGTGCTTGCGGGATTGTACTATTATGATAGGTGACCTTCTGGGAAGTCCTCGTGTTACCCCTTTCCAATTTTATTTCATATAAAGTTTTTTTTAGTTAAATTTTCTTCACGTGGTGTAACTAAATAGTAATTAGCGTTTTGCGAAATAAATAATTTGAATTTTTTAGGTAAATTTTCTACACGTGGTGTAACAAAATTGTAATTTGCGTTTTGTGAAATAAATAATTTGAAATGTTATTTTGTCGAATTTGCTTTCAAATTTGAGGCGCAAGTGCGATAGGGGGCAGCCTTTATATAAATAGATTGTGTGAGAGTTGACGGGTGTGATTATACCAACAGTAATGCATAGGATCCCATCAGAGTTGCACCTTCTAGGAATGCTTTCGAGATAGTAGTACTATTATGGGTGACCTTCTAGGAAGTCCTCGTGTTGCACCTCTCCACTTTTATTTCATATAAAGTTTTTTAGTTAAATTTTCTAAACGTGGTGTAACTAATAAGTTATTTACGTTTTGCGAAATAAATAATTTCAAACGTTATTTGGTCGAATTTACATTCAAATTCGAGGCGCAAGTGCGATAAGGGGTAGCCTTAATATAAATAGATTGCGTAAGAGTTAACGGGTGCGACCATACCAGCACTAATGCACCGGATCCCATCAAAACTCCACAGTTAAGCGTGCTTGTGCAAGAGTAGTACTAGGATGGGTGACTTCTTGGGAGGGCCTCGTGTTTCACCCCTCTCATTTTAATTCATATAATGTTTTTTTCTATTGAATTTTCTACACGTGGTGTAACTAATTAGTAATTTGTGTTTTGCGAAATAACTAATTTGAAACGTTATTTTGTCGAATGTGCATTCAAATTCCAGGCGCATGTACGATAAGGGCCAGCCTTTATATAAATAGATTGCGCAAGGGTAGTACTAGGATGGGTGACCTTCCTGGGAAGTCCTCGTGTTGCACCCCTCCAATTTTAATTCATATAAAGTTTTTTCTTAGTTGAATTTTCTAAACGTGGTGTAAGTAATTAGTTATTTTCGTTTTGCATTATTTGGTCGAATGTAAATTCAAATTTGAGGCGCAAGTACGAAAAGGGGTAGCCTTTATATAAATAGATTGCGCATGTAACAGTTCAATTTTGACCCTAATCGGACAGAGTGGTTTCGGGACCTTGATACGAGTCAGAAAAATATTTTTATAATGTTTTTAATGTGTATCGCAGTTTAAGTTATATGTGTGAAAATTTCGTGTGAAAATTTGATAGTTTGAAGGCTCAATTTGATAAAAAAAGGGCTTAATCACGTAAAATAAAAATTTAGTGGTTAAATATGAAAGTACCTAATTGTTGTTGTCTTTTTAAATGGAAGGTTTAAAAGTGTAATAAGACCAAAAATAAGATAGTGGGTGGCAATAGTCAACATTACCCTTATATTATATGTTTATTAAATTAATTAATAAAGGTTAAATAAGTAAAATAATAAATAAATAATATATGTTATGTTAAAGCATAAAAAAATGGCCATTTCATCATCTTTCTTAGCCGAAATGAACAAAGAAGAAAACCATTAAAGCTTATTAGGGATTCGGCACTTTACTAGCTTGATTAAGATCAAGAATCGAAGAAATCAGAGTTGGATCGGGGAAAAACTAAAGTTGTCGAGTAATCGTCTGGTTTCGAATTTACACCGTCCGAGGTAAGTCTTTTAGCAAAATAATGTTATTAAACTAGAATATATATATATATGGAAATCTATCATTTATTTAATAAGTTGAATTAACTTTGTTAATTTCATATTGTTAGCCGAATATACAAGTTGAAATTGGTAGGTTGAAATTTTATTGTACAAATATTGTAAATGTTATATCATGTATGTTTGAGTTTAATAAGATGAAATTAATAGCATAAATTATATAACTATAGAATGATGTTCGAATTTATAATACAAATTCTTTGAGTTGAACTTAATGTTATAAATTGTATATATATATGTGGTTCGAATAAATGATGTAATGTTTTTGAATTGAATGTAATGTTATGAAATATATATATATAAGAGGTTTGACTATAAGATACAAGTTTCTTCGAGCTGAACTTAATGTTAATAATTATATATAATTATACATGTGGATTCAAGATAGGATTTGAGTTTCTTGAGTTGAATTTAATGTTATGAATCATGTATATGTGGTTCAAATGTGAGGTTGCTATGAAGAGTTGAATATAAAACAATTCTTATCGAGATATAGTTATTGAGAAAGATTTATGTGAATTATAAAGAATTATATGAAAGATTAACTTTGTATTTGAGTTATTCAGGCTATGTGCCTAGCAGGCTTAATGCCGGTGAAATAATTCAGACTTTACGTCTAGCAGGCTTAATGCCGGTGATACATTTCGCACTATAGGTCTAGCAGGCTAAAAGCCGGTGTATCGAATCAGGTTTTAAAACCTAGCACGCTAAGTGGTGAATCTATTTAAGTTATGTGAGAATATGCAATTGATATATTTATGATTTTGATTATATGAAATTGATGAATACATAAACATTCAGATTTTACATGCTTGGTGAGTATTCACCTACATTCGGGTTTTGCATTGGTTAAATATAATTGTATGCTTTCGGTATATATATAATTAATAAAAGTATATGTATATTAAGTATATGCGATTGTTGAATTTATAATTACGTATGGTGATATGCGGTTGTTAAATATATATATTGAGCCTATGTGTTTGATAATTATTTATGTATGCATTTGAGGTATATATATAAATGTGCTCATTTATATATATATGAAGAATATGTATATATATTCGAATGTAGGTATTAGCTATGCATACAGGTATAAATTTATAATGAGTATATATATATATATACACAAACAATTATACAATGTGATTGGTATATATGTGTTTGAGTAATTATATGCATATGATAAGTACATATGTGCATTCGGATGTATGCAGGTAATAAAGATGCATACACATTCGGTTATAAAAATTGTTAAACATATGTTTATATATATGAAATCGGATATTTATGTTAAAATGTTTATACATTCGATTTTTATTTTAAATTGTTGACAATTATGCGTATGTATACTTGTCTATAGACATTTGTTAATAGAAATGGTGTTTGTGAATTCATTAAGTGTACCAAGAAATTTTATAATTTATATATATTTATGGTTATGCTATAGACTTACTAAGCTATAAAAGCTTACTTTGTTTACTTATGTCTTCCTATTTTATAGATTTAAAGATCAAGCTTCGAGCTCGGGGATCGTCAGCAAGTTCATTACCCTATCTATTATATCGTTGTTTAAAATATTTAAATTCTAACTATGGCATGTATCGACTAGATAAATGTTTTGAAGGTCGTATTTTGTTGTATTGTATATGATTATAATAGCCATACTAAAATGGTTTATCATCTTATGGATTTTCTAGTTTGCAATATTTTTATTAGTTAGATTTTAATGTTTTTTTCTTAAAAATGGTTGGAAGGGAGAAGTTTAAAATTTTTCTTTTTGTTTTATAATAAACCAAGCTTATTATATTTAAATATATATATTTAATATATATGTATTGAAGTTGAGATGGTTGTGTTTGTTCAGTAATGTCTCGTAACCCTAATTCAGTGACAAATATGGGTAAGAGGTGTTACATTTGATTGGTATCAGAGCTACGGTTTAGTCGATTCTAGGACTAACGTAGCGCGTATAAGTCTAGCTATACATGCCATAATTTATACTGAGATAGTGTGATGATTTTTGACATCTAAAAATGTGTGTTCGTATAGTAATGGATCCCAATCGAGCTGTAGCTGATGATGTTGAGAGTATAGTGCCTGCTCCCGTGCAAGGGACAGAGCCGGTAGATTCTAGACCGACCTCGAGTAACCAAGAGGGAGAGGCTAAACAAGCCTTCTACCAAATGATGAACGACTGGTTTACTCAATATATCCGGACTAATCCGGCTGCACAACAACCTCCACCCCCGATTAATCCATCTTTGGTTCCTGTTATAGCTCAAGTGAGTGATCCGATGAGATTACTTAAGCCTCCTGTTGATAAAATTTGAAAACACATGGCCGAAGAGTTCAGAGCCACTGATGATGATGATGCTGAGCCAGCTGAATTCTGGCTCGATAATACTATTCGAGTGTTTGATGAATTATCTTGCACCCCTGATGAGTGCTTGAAATGTGCCATATCTTTGTTACGGGACACTGCATATCACTGGTGTAATACACTAGTATCGGTGGTTCCAAAATAGCGAGTGATCTGGGAATTCTTTCAGATTGAGTTTCGTAAAAAAAATAAATTAGCCAGAGATTCATTAATCAGAAACACAAGGAATTTCTTGAATTAAAACAGGGTCGGATGACAGTGACAGAATATGAGCGAAAATTTGTGAGACTCAGTAGATATGCTCGAGAGTGTGTTTCTACTGAAGCTATTATGTGTAAAAGATTTGAAGATGGGCTGAATGAAGATATTAAACTGTTAGTTGGCATACTTGAGATAAAAGAGTTCGTAGTACTTGTTGAACGAGCTTGTAAAGCCGAAGAGCTTAGGAAAAAGAAGAGAAAAGCTGACTATGAAGCTCAAGATTCCTGTAAAAGATCATTTAGTAAATCGTTCCAGTCGACCTCAAGGAAATTCAGAGAGGATCATAGCAGATCTAAAGCTACTGCAGGGTTTCCTAAACATGATCGAGATCGAACCTCTGTGAGTTCATGAGCTACTTCAGTTGCTAGTGTGGGTAATGTTCGACAAAATAGATCAGAGTGCAAGCATTGTGGTAAATGACATTTAGGAGATTGCAGATTACATGATCGGTCTTGCTTTAAGTGTAGATCAAAGGATCATTTTATTTGAGAATGCCCGATGGTAGCTGAGCAAAATACTATACAGAGTACTAGACCGAGTAATGTGTCAGTACGAGGTAGACCACTCAGGTATTCGGGTAATGTAAGTGGTAGTCAGAGAGGGAGAAAAGACACGGCAGTTTGATCTGAGGCTCGTGCACCTGCCAGAGCATATGCCATCCATGCTCGAGAGGAGGCTTCTTCTTCAGATGTTATTACTGGTACTTTCACTCTTTATGATAATAATGTTATTGCATTGATTGATCCTGGTTCAATTCATTCTTATGTGTGTGAAACTTTAGTATTCAGTAAGACTCTACCTATTGAGTCTACTGAGTTTGTGATTAGTGTATCGAACCCGTTAGGCCGGTGTGTTGTGGTTGACAAACTTTGTAAGAATTTTCCGTTGATAATTCGAGATTTTTGTTTTCCAACTGATTTGATGTTGTTACCATTTGACGAGTTCGATATAATTCTGGGTATAGACTGGTTGACTTTACACGACGCTGTCGTTAACTGCAAAAGAAAGACTATCAATTTAAGGTGCTAGAATGACGAGATTATTCGGATTGAATCTAATGATCTGAATGGTTTACCATCAGTGGTATCCTCTATGTTGGCTCAAAAGTATGTGAGGAAAGGGTTTGAATCTTATCTTGCGTATGTTCTTGATAGTAAAGTGACTGAAAAGAAGATTGAATCTCTGCCAGTTGTGTGTGAGTATTCAGATGTGTTTCCCGAAGAATTTCCAGGTTTGCCACATATTCGGGAGGTAGAATTTGGAATTGATTTAGTACCAGTGACAACTCTGATTTCAATAGCTCTGTACTGTATGGCACCGACTGAATTAAAAGAGTTGAAAGCATAGTTGCAAGAGTTGACAGATAGAGGTTTCACACAACCGAGTTTTTCTCCCTGGGGTGCACCAGTTCTATTTGTGAAAAAGAAAGATGGAACGATGATAATTTGCATTGATTACCGGCAGCTCAATAAGGTGACTATAAAGAATAAATATCTGTTGCCACGTATTGACGACTTGTTCGATCAATTAAAAGGGGCTTCAGTGTTTTCGAAGATAGATTTGAGATCAGGCTACTATCAGTTGCGGGTTAAAGACTCTGATGTACCAAAGACTGCTTCCCGAACGAGGTCGGACATTATGAGTTTTTGGTTATGCCTTTCAGACTTACTAATGCACCTGCTATTTTCATGGATTTGATGAATCGGATCTTTAGACAGTATCTGGACCAGTTTGTGGTAGTATTTATAGATGATATTTTGATCTACTCTCGTGACGAAACCGAGCATGCCGAACATCTGAGACTTGTGTTACAAACTTTGCGAGATAAACAGTTGTATGCAAAGTTCAGTAAATATGAGTTTTGGCTACACGAAGTTAGTTTTCTGGGCCATGTTGTATCAACTTCGGATATTCGGGTTGATCCGAGTAAAATTTCAACTATAATTGATTAGAGACCTCCGAAAAATGTCTCTGAAGTTCAAAGCTTCTTAGGGCTCGCTGGTTATTATAGACGGTTCGTGAAAGGGTTCTCTATGATTGCTACCCCGATGACAAGGTTACTACAAAAAGATGTTAAGTTTGAGTGGTCAGAAAAGTGCCAGAAAAGTTTCGATCAGTTGAAAGTTCTTTTGACTGAAGCTCCAGTCTTAGTTCAGCCAGAATCGGGTAAAGAGTTTGTTATTTATAGTGATGCATCTTTAAATGGTTTGGGCTGTGTTTTGATGCAGGAAGGCAAAGTTGTAGCTTATGCCTCGAGACAGTTAAAGCCGCATGAAAAGAACTATCCGACACGATCTGGAATTGGCCGCTATTGTATTTGCGTTGAAAATATGGCGCCACTATCTGTTTGGAGAAAAATGTCATGTTTATTCCGATCATAAAAGCTTGAAGTATTTGATTACTCAGAAAGATCTGAATTTGAGACAGCGTCAATGGTTAGAATTGCTAAAAGATTACGAGCTTGTGATTAACTATCATCCGGGAAAGGCTAATGTTGTTCCTAATGCCCTAATTCGAAAATCACTATTTGCTTTGCGTGCAATGAACGCGCATATGGCTATGTCTGATGATGGTGCGATAGTAGCTGAGTTGAAAGCAAAACCGTTATTTGTTCAATAGATTTGTGAAGCTCAGAAAGTCTATGATGACTTAATTGCAAAACAAGCTTAGTGTGACTTAAATGTTGACTCAGAATTTCTAGTTGATACCAACGATTGTTTGAGGTTCAAAAACCGAATATGTGTTCCGATGAATTCAGAGTTGATTCAGAGGATTTTGAACTAAGCTCATAACAGTAGATTATCTGTTCACCCGGGTGGTACAAAAATGTATAACGATCTGAAACAACACTATTGGTGGCATGGTATGAAACGAGACATTTCTGACTTTGTTTCGAAATGTTTAATATGTCAGCAAGTAAAAGCTGAACATTAGGTACCTTCTGGATTGCTTCAGCCAATCATGATACCTAAATGGAAATGGGAATGAGTCACGATGGATTTTGTATTTGGTTTACTGTTGACACCGAGCAAGAAAGATGCAATCTGGGTTATTGTTGATAGATTGACAAAATCGGCTCATTTTGTTCTGGTTCGTATTGATTATTCACTTGATAAACTTGCTGAATTATATATTTCTCAGATTATGAGATTGCACTGAGTACCAATTTATATTGTTTCAGACAGAGACCCGAGATTCACATCGCGATTTTGGAAAAAACTACAAGATGCTTTAGGTACGAAACTACATTTTAGCACAGTTTTTCATCCTCAAACAGATGGTCAATCCGAACGAATCATTCAGATACTTGAGTATATGTTGAGATGTTGCATTCTCGAGTTTGAAAGTACGTGGGAACGATACTTACCTTTGATTGAATTTGTTTATAATAATAGCTTTCAATCTAGTATCAAAATGGCACCTTACGAGGCTTTGTACGGTCGTAAATGTCGTACACCATTGTATTGGATCGAGCTCAGTAAAAATAAGATACACGGGGTCGATTTGATTAAAGAGACTGAACAAAAAGTGAAAGTGATTCGAGATAGTCTAAAATCAGCATCGGATCGTCAGAAATCTTATGCGGACTTGAAAAGAAAGGATATAGAATTTTAGATTGGGGACAAAGTGTTTCTGAAAGTTTCACCGTGGAAGAAAATACTCAGATTCGGTCGTAAATGCAAATTTAGTCCGAGATTCATTAGACCGTATGAGATTATAGAGCGTGTCAGACCTATTGCTTATAGATTGATGTTACCACCTGAACTAGAAAAGATTCACAATGAATTTCATGTTTCGATGCTTCATAGATACCGATCCGATCCTACACATGTGATTGGTCCGTTAGAGATTGAGATGAGATCTGATTTGTCATAGGAAGAAGAACCAATTTATATTCTAGCTTTGAGGTTAAAGGGTTACAAAATAAGAAAATTCCGTTAGTCAAAGTACTGTGGCATAAACACGGAGTTGAGGAAGCAACCTGGGAGCCAGAAGATACAATGAAAGAACGTTATCCACACCTATTCACCGGTAAGATTTTCGGGGACGAAAATCCCTAAAGGGGGGAGAGTTGTAACAGCCCAATTTTGACCCTAATCGGACAGAGTGGTTTCGGGACCATGATACGAGTCAGAAAAATATTTTTATAATGTTTTTAATGTGTATCGCAGTTTAAGTTATATGTGTGAAAATTTCGTGTGAAAATTTGATAGTTTGAAGGCTCAATTTGATAAAAAAGGGCTTAATCACGTAAAATAAAAATTTAGTGGTTAAATATGAAAGTACCTAATTGTTGTTGTCTTTTTAAATGGAAGGTTTAAAAGTGTAATAAGACCAAAAATAAGATAGTGGGTGGCAATAGTCAACATTACCCTTATATTATATGTTTATTAAATTAATTAATAAAGGTTAAATAAGTAAAATAATAAATAAATAATATATGTTATGTTAAAACATAAAAAATGGCCATTTCATCATCTTTCTTAGCCGAAATGAACAAAGAAGAAAACCATTAAAGCTTATTAGGGATTCGGCACTTTACTAGTTTGATTAAGATCAAGAATTGAAGAAATCAGAGTTGGATCGGGGAAAAACTAAAGTTGTCGAGTAATCGTCTGGTTTCGAATTTACACCGTCCGAGGTAAGTCTTTTAGCAAAATAATGTTATTAAACTAGAATATATATATATATATGAAATAATTCAGACTTTACATCTAGCAGGCTTAATGCCGGTGATACATTTCGCACTATAGGTCTAGCAGGCTAAAAGCCGGTGTATCGAATTAGGTTTTAAAACCTAGCAGGCTAAGTGCCGGTGAATCTATTTAAGTTATGTGAGAATATGCAATTGATATATTTATGATTTTGATTATATGAAATTGATGAATACATAAACATTCAGATTTTACATGCTTGGTGAGTATTCACCTACATTCGGTTTGCATTGGTTAATATAATGTATGCTTTCGGTATAATATGAAT
>NC_053445.1:16198466-16229085 GCF_007990345.1 Gossypium hirsutum | reverse complement strand
ATTTGAAACGTATTTTGTCGAATGCGCATTCAAATTCGAGGCGCAAGTATGATAAGGGCCAGCCTTTATATAAATAGATTGCGCAAGAGTTGACGGCTGCGATTATACCAGCACTAATGTACCGGATCCCATCAGAACTACGCAGCTAAGCGTGCTTGGGCGAGAGTAGTACTAGGATGGGTGACCTTCCTCGGAAGTCCTCGTGTTGCACCCCTCCAATTTTATTTCATATAAAGCTTTTTTTAGTTGATTTTTCTAAATGTCGTGTAACTAATTAGTTATTTGCGTTTTGCGTTATTGGTCGAATTTGCATTCAAATTCAAGGCGCAAGTGCGATAAAGGGCAGCCTTTATATAAATAGATTGCGCAAGAGTTGATGGGTTCGATCATACCAGCGCTAATGTATCGGATCCCATCAGAACTCTGCAGTGAAGTGTACGTGGGCGAGATTAGTACTAGGTTGGGTGACCTCCAGGGATGTCCTCGTATTTCACCCACCCTGTTTTATTTCATATAAACTTGTTTTTCATTGCATTTTCTACACATGGTGTAACTAATTACTTGTTTTCATTTTACGAAATAAATAATTTAAAACATTATTTGGCCGAATTTGCGCTAGAGTAGTTAAGCGTGCTTGGGCGAGAGTAGTACTAGGATTAGTGACCTCCTAGGAAGTCCTCGTGTTGCACCCCTCCCATTTTACTTCATATAATGTTTTTTTACTAAAATTTTCTAAACGTGGTTTAGCTAATTAGTTATTTTAATTTTGTAAAATAAATAATTTGAAACGTTATTTGGACGAATTTGCATTCAAATTCGAGGCACAAGTGCGATAGGAGGTAGGGTTTATATAAATAGATTGAGTAAGAGTTGACGGGTGTAATCATACCAGCAGTAATGCATAGGATCCCATCAGAACTCCGTAGTTAAGCGTGCTAGCGGGATAGTAGTATTATGATAGGTGACCTTCTGGGAAGTCCTCGTGTTGCACCTCTCCAATTTTATTTCTATAAAGTTTTTTTAGTTAAATTTTCTACACGTGGTGTAACTAAATAGTAATTTGCATTTTGCGAAATAAATAATTTGAAACGTTATTTTTTCGAATTTGCATTCAAATTCGAGACGCAAGTGCGATAGGGGGCAGCCTTTATATAAATAGATTGTGGAAGAGTTGACGGGTGTGATCATAACAGCAGTAATGCACAGGATCCCATCAGAACTCCGTAGTTAAGCGTGCTTGTGAGATAGTAGTACAAGGATGAGTGACCTTCCTGGGAGGTCCTCATGTTGCAACCCTCCAATTTTATTTCATATAAAGTTTTTTTAGTTGAATTTTCTACACGTGGTGAAACTAATTAGTAATTTGCGTTTTGCGTTATTTGGTCGAATTTGCATTCAAATTCGAGGCCCAAGTGCGATAAGGGCCAGCCTTTATATAAATAAATTGCAAAGAGTTACGGGTGCGGCATACCAACACTAATGCACGGATCATATCAAAACTCCACAGTAAGCATGCTTGGCAAGAGTCGACTAGATGGCTGACCTCCTGTAAAGCCACGTGTTGCACCCCTCCATTTTATTTCATATAAATTTTTTAGTTGATTTTCTAAACGTGGTGTAACGAAATAGTTATTTGCGTTTTGCGTTATTTGGTCAATTTGCATTCAAATTCGAGGCGCAAGTGCGATAAAGGTAGCCTTATATAAATAGATTGCACAAGAGTTGATGGGCTCGATCATACTAGTGCTAATGTACCGGATCCCATCAGAACTCCGCAGTTACGTGTACTTGGGCGAGATTAGTACTAGGTTGGGTGACCTCCAGGGAAGTCCTCGTATTGCACCCCTCCTGTTTTATTTCATATAAACTTCTTTTTCGTTGCATTTTCTACACGTGGTGTAACTAATTACTTATTTTCATTTTACGAAAAAAATAATTTAAAACATTATTTGGCCGAATTTGCGCTAGAGTAGTTAAGCGTGCTTGGGCGAGAGTAGTACTAGGATTGGTGACCCCTGGGAAGTCCTCGTGTTGCACCCCTCCCATTTTACTTCATATAATGTTTTTTTACTAGAATTTTCTAAACGTGGTTTAGCTAATTAGTTTTTTTAATTTTGTGAAATAAATAATTTGAAACGTTCTTTGGACGAATTTGCATTCAAATTCGAGGCACAACTGTGATAGGAGGTAGGGTTTAGATAAATAGATTGTGTAAGAGTTGACGGGTGTAATCATACCAGCAGTAATGCATAGGATCCCATCAGAACTCCGTAGTTAAGGGTGCTTGCGGGATAATAGTATTATGATAAGTGACCTTCTGGGAAGTCCTCGTGTTGCACCTCTCCAATTTTATTTCATATAAAGTTCTTTTTTAGTTAAATTTTCTACACGTGGTGTAACAAAATAGTAATTTGCGTTTTGCGAAATAAATAATTTGAAACGTTATTTTGTCGAATTTACATTCAAATTCGGTTGTGTAAGAGTTGACGGGTGTGATCATACCAGCAGTAATGCACAGGATCGCATCAGAACTCCGTAGTTAAGCGTGCTTGTGAGATTTTAGTACAAGGATGGGTGACCTTCCTGGGAGGTCCTCGTGTTTCAACCCTCCAATTTTATTTCATATAAAGTTTTTTTTAGTTGAATTTTCTACACGTGGTGAAACTAATTAGTAATTTGCATTTTGCGTTATTTGGTCGAATTTGCATTCAAATTCGAGACGCAAGTGCGATATGGGGCAGCCTTTACATAAATAGATTGTGTAAGAGTTGACGGGTGTGATCATACCAGCAGTAATGCACAGGGTCCCATCAGAACTCCGTAGTTAAGCGTGCTTGTGAGATAGTAGTACAAGGATGGGTGACCTTCCTGGGAGGTCCTTGTGTTAGAACCCTCCAATTTTATTTCATATAAAGTTTTTTTTAGTTAAATTTTCTACATGTGGTGAAACTAATTAGTAATTTGCGTTTTACGTTATTTGGTCGAATTTGCATTAAAAATCGAGGCGCAAGTGCGATAAGGGGCAGCCTTTATATAAATAAATTGCGCAAGAGTTAACGGGTGCGACCATACCAACACTAACGCACCAGATCATATCAAAACTCCACAGTTAGGCATGCTTGGGCAAGAGTCGTACTAGGATGGCTGACCTCCTGTAAAGGCCTCGTGTTGCACCCCTCCCATTTTACTTCATATAAAGTTTTTTAGTTGATTTTTCTAAACGTGGTGTAACTAATTAGTTATTTGCGTTTTGTGTTATTTGGTCGAATTTGCATTCAAATTCGAGGCGCAAGTGCGATAAAGGGTAGCCTTTATATAAATAGATTGCGCAAGAGTTGATGGGCTCGATCATACCAGTGCTAATGTACCGGATCCCTTCAGAACTTCGCAGTTAAGTGTACTTGGGCGAGATTAGTACTAGGTTGGGTGACCTCTAGGGAAGTCCTCGTATTGCACCCCTCCTGTTTTATTTCATATAAACTTGTTTTTCGTTGCATTTTCTACACGTGGTGTATCTAATTACTTATTTTCATTTTACGAAATAAATAATTTAAAACATTAGTTGGCCGAATTTGCGCTAGAGTAGTTAAGCGTGCTTGGGCGAGAGTAGTACTAGGATTGGTGACCTCTTGGGAAGTCCTCGTGTTGCACCCCTCCCATTTTACTTCATATAATGTTTTTTTACTAAAATTTTCTAAACGTGGTTTAGCTAATTAGTTATTTTAATTTTGCAAAAAAAATAATTTGAAACGTTATTTGGACGAATTTGCATTCAAATTCGAGGCACAAGTGCAATAGGAAGTAGGGTTTATATAAATAGATTGCGTAAGAGTTGACGGGTGTAATCATACCAGCAGTAATGCATAGGATCCCATCAGAACTCCGTAGTTAAGCGTGTTTGCGGGATAGTAGTATTATGATAGGTGACCTTCTGGGAAGTCCTCGTGTTGCACCTCTCCAATTTTATTTCATATAAAGTTTTTTTTAGTTAAATTTTCTACACGTGGTGTAACTAAATAGTAATTTGCGTTTTGCGAAATAAATAATTTGAAACGTTATTTTTTCGAATTTGCATTCAAATTCGAGACGCAAGTGCGTTAGGGGGCAGCCTTTATATAAATAGATTGTGTAAGAGTTGACGGGTGTGATCATACCAGCAGTAATGCACAGGATCCCATCAGAACTCCGTAGTTAAGCGTTCTTGTGAGATAGTAGTACTAGGATGGGTGACCTTCCTGGGAGGTCCTCGTGTTGCAACCCTCCAATTTTATTTCATATAAAGTTTTTTTTAGTTGAATTTTCTACACGTGGTGAAACTAATTAGTAATTTGCGTTTTGCGTTATTTGGTCGAATTTGCATTCAAAATCCAGGCACAAGTGCGATAAGGGGCAGCCTGTGTATAAATAAATTGCGCAAGACTTAACGGGTGCGACCATACCAACACTAATGCACCGGATCATATCAAAACTCCACAGTTAAGCATGCTTGGGCAAGAGTCGTACTAGGATGGCTGACCTCCTGTAAAGGCCTCGTGTTGCACCCCTCCCATTTTAGTTCATATAAAGTTTTTTTAGTTGATTTTCTAAACGTGGTGTAACTAATTAGTTATTTGCGTTTTGCGTTATTTGGTCGAATTTGCATTCAAATTCTAGGCGCAAGCGCGATAAAGGGTAGCCTTTATATAAATAGATTGCGCAAGAGTTGATGGGCTCGATCATACCAGCGCTAATGTACCGGATCCCATCAGAACTCCGCAGTTAAGTGTACTTGGGCGAGATTAGTACTAGGTTGGGTGACCTCCAAGGAAGTCCTCGTATTGCACCCCTCCTGTTTTATTTCATATAAACTTGTTTTCCGTTGCATTTTATACACGTGGTGTATCTAATTACTTATTTTCATTTTACGAAATAAATAAATTAAAACATTATTTTGCCGAATTTGCGCTAGAGTAGTTAAGCGTGCTTGCGCGAGAGTAGTACTAGGATTGGTGACCTCCTGGGAAGTCCTCGTGTTGCACCCCTCCTATTTTACTTCATATAATGTTTTTTTACTAAAATTTTATAAACGTGGTTTAGCTAATTAGTTATTTTAATTTTGTAAAATAAATAATTTGAAACGTTATTTGGACGAATTTGCATTCAAATTCGAGGCACAAGTGCAATAGGAGGTAGGGTTTATATAAATAGATTGCGTAAGAGTTGACGGGTGTAATCATACCAGCAGTAATGCATAGGATCCCATCAGAACTCCGTAGTTAAGCGTGCTTGCGGGATAGTAGTTTATGATAGGTGACCTTCTGGGAAGTCCTCGTGTTGCACCTCTCCAATTTTATTTCATATAAAGTTTTTTTAGTTAAATTTTCTACACGGGGTGTAACTAAATAGTAATTTGCGTTCTGCGAAATAAATAATTTGAATCGTTATTTTGTCGAATTTACATTCAAATTCGAGACGCAAGTGCGATAGGGGGTAGCCTTTATATAAATAGATTGTGTAAGAGTTGACGGGTGTGATCATACCAGCAGTAATGCACAGGATCCCATAAGAACTCCGTAGTTAAGCGTGCTTGTGAGATAGTAGTACTAGGATGGGTGACCTTCCTGGGAGGTCCTCGTGTTGCAACCCTCAAATTTTATTTCATATAAAGTTTTTTTTAGTTGAATTTTCTACACGTGGTGAAACTAATTAGTAATTTGCGTTTTGCGTTATTTGGTCGAATTTGCATTCAAAATCGAGGCACAAGTGCGATAAGGGGCAGCCTTTATATAAATAAATTGCGCAAGACTTAACGGGTGCGGCCATACCAACACTAATGCACCGGATCATATCAAAACTCCATAGTTAAGCATGCTTGGGCAAGAGTCGTACTAGGATGGCTGACCTCCTGTAAAGGCCACGTGTTGCACCCCTCCCATTTTATTTCACATAAAGTTTTTTTAGTTGATTTTTCTAAACGTGGTGTAACTAATTAGTTATTTGCGTTTTGCGTTATTTGGTCGAATTTGCATTCAAATTCGAGGCGCAAGTGCGATAAAGGGTAGCCTTTATATAAATAGATTGCACAAGAGTTGATGGGCTCGATCATACTAGTGCTAATGTACCGGATCCCATCAGAACTCCGCAGTTACGTGTACTTGGGCGAGATTAGTACTAGGTTGGGTGACCTCCAGGGAAGTCCTCGTATTGCACCCCTCCTGTTTTATTTCATATAAACTTGTTTTTCGTTGCATTTTCTACACGTGGTGTAACTAATTACTTATTTTCATTTTACAAAAAAATAATTTAAAACATTATTTGGCCGAATTTGCGCTAGAGTAGTTAAGCGTGCTTGGGAGAGAGTAGTACTAGGATTGGTGACCTCCTGGGAAGTCCTCGTGTTGCACCCCTCCCATTTTACTTCATATAATGTTTTTTTACTAGAATTTTCTAAACGTGGTTTAGCTAATTAGTCATTTTAATTTTTCGAAATAAATAATTTGAAACGTTATTTGGACGAATTTGCATTCAAATTCGAGGCACAAGTGTGATAGGAGGTAGGGTTTATATAAATAGATTGCGTCAGAGTTGACGGGTGTAATCATACCAGCAGTAATGCATAGGATCCCATCAGAACTCCGTAGTTAAGCGTGCTTGCGGGATAGTAGTATTATGATAGGTGACCTTCTGGGAAGTCCTCGTGTTGCACCTCTCCAATTTTATTTCATATAAAGTTTTTTTTAGTTAAATTTTCCACACGTGGTGTAACTAAATAGTAATTTGCGTTTTGCGAAATAAATAATTTGAAACGTTATTTTTTCGAATTTGCATTCAAATTCGAGACGCAAGTGCGATAGGGGGCAGCCTTTATATAAATAGATTGTGTAAGAGTTGACGGGTGTGATCATACCAGCAGTAATGCACAGGGTCCCATCAGAACTCCGTAGTTAAGCGTGCTTGTGAGATAGTAGTACAAGGATGGGTGACCTTCCTGGGAGGTCCTTGTGTTGGAACCCTCCAATTTTATTTCATATAAAGTTTTTTTTAGTTAAATTTTCTACATGTGGTGAAACTAATTAGTAATTTGCGTTTTGCGTTATTTGGTCGAATTTGCATTCAAAATCGAGGCGCAAGTGCGATAAGGGGCATCCTTTATATAAATAAATTGCGCAAGAGTTAACGGGTGCGACCATACCAACACTAACGCACCAGATCATATCAAAACTCCACAGTTAAGCATGCTTGGGCAAGAGTCGTACTAGGATGGCTGACCTCCTGTAAAGGCCTCGTGTTGCACCCCTCCCATTTTATTTCATATAAAGTTTTTTTAGTTGATTTTTCTAAACGTGGTGTAACTAATTAGTTATTTGCGTTTTGCGTTATTTGGTCGAATTTGCATTCAAATTCGAGGCGCAAGTGCGATAAAGGGTAGCCTTTATATAAATAGATGCGCAAGAGTTGATGGGCTCGATCATACCAGCGCTAATGTACCGGATCCCATCAGAACTCCGCAGTTAAGTGTACTTGGGCGAGATTAGTACTAGGTTGGGTGACCTCCAGGGAAGTCCTCGTATTGCACCCCTCCTGTTTTATTTCATATAAACTTGTTTTCGTTGCATTTTATACACGTGGTGTATCTAATTACTTATTTTCATTTTACGAAATAAATAATTAAAACATTATTTGGCCGAATTTGCGCTAGAGTAGTTAAGCGTGCTTGCGCGAGAGTAGTACTAGGATTGGTGACCTCCTGGGAAGTCCTCGTGTTGCACCCCTCCATTTTACTTCATATAATGTTTTTTTACTAAAATTTTCTAAACGTGGTTTAGCTAATTAGTTATTTTAATTTTGAAAATAAATAATTTGAAACGTTATTTGGACGAATTTGCATTCAAATTCGAGGCACAAGTGCATAGGAGGTAGGGTTTATATAAATAGATTGCGTAAGAGTTGACGGGTGTAATCATACCAGCAGTAATGCATAGGATCCCATCAGAACTCCGTAGTTAAGCGTGCTTGCGGGATAGTAGTATTATGATAGGTGACCTTCTGGGAAGTCCTCGTGTTGCACCTCTCCAATTTTATTTCATATAAAGTTTTTTTAGTTAAATTTTCTACACGTGGTGTAACTAAATAGTAATTTGCGTTTGCGAAATAAATAATTTGAAACGTTATTTTTTCGAATTTGCATTCAAATTCGAGACGCAAGTGCGATAGGGGGCAGCCTTTATATAAATAGATTGTGTAAGAGTTGACGGGTGTGATCATACCAGCAGTAATACACAGGATCCCATCAGAACTCCGTAGTTAAGCGTGCTTGTGAGATAGTAGTACAGGATGGGTGACCTTCCTGGGAGGTCCTCGTGTTGCAACCCTCCAATTTATTTCATATAAAGTTTTTTTAGTTAATTTTCTACACGTGGTGAAACTAATTATAATTTGCGTTTTGCGTTATTTGGTCGAATTTGCATTCAAATCGAGGCCAAGTGCGATAAGGGGCAGCCTTTATATAAATAAATTGCGCAAGAGTTAACGGGTGGGACCATACCAACACTAATGCACCGGATCATATCAAAACTCCACAGTTAAGCATGCTTGGGCAAGAGTCGTACTAGGATGGCTGACCTCCTGTAAAGGCCTCGTGTTGCACCCCTCCCATTTTATTTCATATAAAGTTTTTTTAGTTGATTTTTCTAAACGTGGTGTAACTAATTAGTTATTTGCGTTTTGCGTTATTTGGTCGAATTTGCATTCAAATTCGAGGCGCAAGTGCGATAAAGGGTAGCCTTTATATAAATAGATGCGCAAGAGTTGATGGGCTCGATCATACCAGCGCTAATGTACCGGATCCCATCAGAACTCCGCAGTTAAGTGTACTTGGGCGAGATTAGTACTAGGTTGGGTGACCTCCAGGGAAGTCCTCGTATTGCACCCCTCCTGTTTTATTTCATATAAACTTGTTTTCGTTGCATTTTCTACACGTGGTGTAACTAATTACTTATTTTCATTTTACGAAATAAATAATTTAAAACATTATTTGGCCGAATTTGCGCTAGAGTAGTTAAGCGTGCTTGGCGAGAGTAGTACTAGGATTGGTGACCTCCTGGGAAGTCCTCGTGTTGCACCCCTCCCATTTTACTTCATATAATGTTTTTTTACTAGAATTTTCTAAACGTGGTTTAGCTAATTAGTCATTTTAATTTTCGAAATAAATAATTTGAAACGTTATTTGGACGAATTTGCATTCAAATTCGAGGCACAAGTGCGATAGGAGGTAGGGTTTATATAAATAGATTGCGTAAGAGTTGACGGGTGTAATCATACCAGCAGTAATGCATAGGATCCCATCAGAACTCCGTAGTTAAGCGTGCTTGCGGGATAGTAGTATTATGATAGGTGACCTTCTGGGAAGTCCTCGTGTTGCACCTCTCCAATTTTATTTCATATAAAGTTTTTTTTAGTTAAATTTTCTACACGTGGTGTAACTAAATAGTAATTTGCGTTTTGCGAAATAAATAATTTGAAACGTTATTTTTTCGAATTTGCATTCAAATTCGAGACGCAAGTGCGATAGGGGGCAGCCTTTATATAAATAGATTGTGTAAGAGTTGACGGGTGTGATCATACCAGCAGTAATACACAGGATCCCATCAGAACTCCGTAGTTAAGCGTGCTTGTGAGATAGTAGTACAAGGATGGGTGACCTTCCTGGGAGGTCCTCGTGTTGCAACCCTCCAATTCTATTTCATATAAAGTTTTTTTAGTTAAATTTTCTACACGTGGTGAAACTAATTAATAATTTGCATTTTGCGTTATTTGGTCGAATTTGCATTCAAATCGAGGCGCAAGTGCGATAAGGGGCAGCCTTTATATAAATAAATTGCGCAAGAGTTAACGGGTGGGACGATACCAACACTAATGCACCGGATCATATCAAAACTCCACAGTTAAGCATGCTTGGGCAAGAGTCGTACTAGGATGGCTGACCTCCTGTAAGGCCTCGTGTTGCACCCCTCCCATTTTATTTCATATAAAGTTTTTTTAGTTGATTTTTCTAAACGTGGTGTAACTAATTAGTTATTTACGTTTTGCGTTATTTGGTCGAATTTGCATTCAAATTCGAGGCGCAAGTGCGATAAAGGGTAGCCTTTATATAAATAGATGCGCAAGAGTTGATGGGCTCGATCATACCAGCGCTAATGTACCGGATCCCATCAGAACTCCGCAGTTAAGTGTACTTGGGCGAGATTAGTACTAGGTTGGGTGACCTCCAGGGAAGTCCTCGTATTGCACCCCTCCTGTTTTATTTCATATAAACTTGTTTTCGTTGCATTTTCTACACGTGGTGTAACTAATTACTTATTTTCATTTTACGAAATAAATAATTTAAAACATTATTTGGCCGAATTTGCGCTAGAGTAGTTAAGCGTGCTTGGGCGAGAGTAGTACTAGGATTGGTGACCTCCTGGGAAGTCCTCGTGTTGCACCCCTCCCATTTTACTTCATATAATGTTTTTTACTAGAATTTTCTAAACGTGGTTTAGCTAATTAGTCATTTTAATTTTCGAAATAAATAATTTGAAACGTTATTTGGACGAATTTGCATTCAAATTCGAGGCACAAGTGCGATAGGAGGTAGGGTTTATATAAATAGATTGCGTAAGAGTTGACGGGTGTAATCATACCAGCAGTAATGCATAGGATCCCATCAGAACTCCGTAGTTAAGCGTGCTTGCGGGATAGTAGTATTATGATAGGTGACCTTCTGGGAAGTCCTCGTGTTGCACCTCTCCAATTTTATTTCATATAAAGTTTTTTTTATTAAATTTTCTACACGTGGTGTAACTAAATAGTAATTTGCGTTTTGCGAAATAAATAATTTGAAACGTTATTTTTTCGAATTTGCATTCAAATTCGAGACGCAAGTGCGATAGGGGGCAGCCTTTATATAAATAGATTGTGTAAGAGTTGACGGGTGTGATCATACCAGCAGTAATACACAGGATCCCATCAGAACTCCGTAGTGAAGCGTGCTTGTGAGATAGTAGTACAAGGATGGGTGACCTTCCTGGGAGGTCCTCGTGTTGCAACCCTCCAATTCTATTTCATATAAATTTTTTTTAGTTAAATTTTCTACACGTGGTGAAACTAATTAATAATTTGCATTTTGCGTTATTTGGTCGAATTTGCATTCAAATTCGAGGCGCAAGTGCGATAAGGGGCAGCCTTTATATAAATAAATTGCGCAAGAGTTAACGGGTGGGACGATACCAACACTAATGCACCGGATCATATCAAAACTCCACAGTTAAGCATGCTTGGGCAAGAGTCGTACTAGGATGGCTGACCTCCTGTAAGGCCTCGTGTTGCACCCTCCCATTTTATTTCATATAAAGTTTTTTTAGTTGATTTTTCTAAACGTGGTGTAACTAATTAGTTATTTACGTTTTGCGTTATTTGGTCGAATTTGCATTCAAATTCGAGGCGCAAGTGCGATAAAGGGTAGCCTTTATATAAATAGATGGCGCAAGAGTTGATGGGCTCGATCATACCAGCGCTAATGTACCGGATCCCATCAGAACTCCGCAGTTAAGTGTACTTGGGCGAGATTAGTATAGGTTGGGTGACCTCCAGGGAAGTCCTCGTATTGCACCCTCCTGTTTTATTTCATATAAACTTGTTTTCGTTGCATTTTCTACACGTGGTGTAACTAATTACTTATTTTCATTTTACGAAATAAATAATTTAAAACATTATTTGGCCGAATTTGCGCTAGAGTAGTTAAGCGTGCTTGGGCGAGAGTAGTACTAGGATTGGTGACCTCCTGGGAAGTCCTCGTGTTGCACCCCTCCCATTTTACTTCATATAATGTTTTTTTACTAGAATTTTCTAAACGTGGTTTAGCTAATTAGTCATTTTAATTTTTCGAAATAAATAATTTGAAACGTTATTTGGACGAATTTGCATTCAAATTCGAGGCACAAGTGCGAAAGGAGGTAGGGTTTATATAAATAGATTGCGTAAGAGTTGACGGGTGTAATCATACCAGCAGTAATGCATAGGATCCCATCAGAACTCCGTAGTTAAGCGTGCTTGCGGGATAGTAGTATTATGATAGGTGACCTTCTGGGAAGTCCTCGTGTTGCACCTCTCCAATTTTATTTCATATAAAGTTTTTTTTACTTAAATTTTCTACACGTGGTGTAACTAAATAGTAATTTGCGTTTTGCGAAATAAATAATTTGAAACGTTATTTTTTCGAATTTGCATTCAAATTCGAGACGCAAGTGGATAGGGGGCAGCCTTTATATAAATAGATTGTGTAAGAGTTGACGGGTGTGATCATACCAGCAGTAATACACAGGATCCCATCAGAACTCCGTAGTGAAGCGTGCTTGTGAGATAGTAGTACAAGGATGGGTGACCTTCCTGGGAGGTCCTCGTGTTGCAACCCTCCAATTCTATTTCATATAAAGTTTTTTTTAGTTAAATTTTCTACACGTGGTGAAACTAATTAATAATTTGCATTTTGCGTTATTTGGTCGAATTTGCATTCAAATTCGAGGCGCAAGTGCGATAAGGGGCAGCCTTTATATAAATAAATTGCGCAAGAGTTAACGGGTGGGACGATACCAACACTAATGCACCGGATCATATCAAAACTCCACAGTTAAGCATGCTTGGGCAAGAGTCGTACTAGGATGGCTGACCTCCTGTAACGGCCTCGTGTTGCACCCCTCCCATTTTATTTCATATAAAGTTTTTTTAGTTGATTTTTCTAAACGTGGTGTAACTAATTAGTTATTTACGTTTTGCGTTATTTGGTCGAATTTGCATTCAAATTCGAGGCGCAAGTGCGATAAAGGGTAGCCTTTATATAAATAGATGGCGCAAGAGTTGATGGGCTCGATCATACCAGCGCTAATGTACCGGATCCCATCAGAACTCCGCAGTTAAGTGTACTTGGGCGAGATTAGTATTAGGTTGGGTGACCTCCAGGGAATCCTCGTATTGCACCCTTCCTGTTTTATTTCATATAAACTTGTTTCTCGTTGCATTTTCTACACGTGGTGTAACTAATTACTTATTTTCATTTTACGAAATAAATAATTTAAAACATTATTTGGCCGAATTTGCGCTAGAGTAGATAAGCGTGCTTGGGCGAGAGTAGTACTAGGATTGGTGACCTCCTGGGAAGTCCTCGTGTTGCACCCCTCCATTTTACTTCATATAATGTTTTTTTACTAGAATTTTCTAAACGTGGTTTAGCTAATTAGTCATTTTAATTTTCGAAATAAATAATTTGAAACGTTATTTGGACGAATTTGCATTCAAATTCGAGGCACAAGTGCGAAGGAGGTAGGGTTTATATAAATAGATTGCGTAAGAGTTGACGGGTGTAATCATACCAGCAGTAATGCATAGGATCCCATCAGAACTCCGTAGTTAAGCGTGCTTGCGGGATAGTAGTATTATGATAGGTGACCTTCTGGGAAGTCCTCGTGTTGCACCTCTCCAATTTTATTTCATATAAAGTTTTTTTTACTTAAATTTTCTACACGTGGTGTAACTAAATAGTAATTTGCGTTTTGCGAAATAAATAATTTGAAACGTTATTTTTTCGAATTTGCATTCAAATTCAGACGCAAGTGGATAGGGGGCAGCCTTTATATAAATAGATTGTGTAAGAGTTGACGGGTGTGATCATACCAGCAGTAATACACAGGATCCCATCAGAACTCCGTAGTGAAGCGTGCTTGTGAGATAGTAGTACAAGGATGGGTGACCTTCCTGGGAGGTCCTCGTGTTGCAACCCTCCAATTCTATTTCATATAAATTTTTTTTAGTTAAATTTTCTACACGTGGTGAAACTAATTAATAATTTGCATTTTGCGTTATTTGGTCGAATTTGCATTCAAATTCGAGGCGCAAGTGCGATAAGGGGCAGCCTTTATATAAATAAATTGCGCAAGAGTTAACGGGTGGGACGATACCAACACTAATGCACCGGATCATATCAAAACTCCACAGTTAAGCATGCTTGGGCAAGAGTCGTACTAGGATGGCTGACCTCCTGTAACGGCCTCGTGTTGCACCCCTCCCATTTTATTTCATATAAAGTTTTTTTAGTTGATTTTTCTAAACGTGGTGTAACTAATTAGTTATTTACGTTTTGCGTTATTTGGTCGAATTTGCATTCAAATTCGAGGCGCAAGTGCGATAAAGGGTAGCCTTTATATAAATAGATGGCGCAAGAGTTGATGGGCTCGATCATACCAGCGCTAATTACCGGATCCCATCAGAACTCCGCAGTTAAGTGTACTTGGGCGAGATTAGTATTAGGTTGGGTGACCTCCAGGGAATCCTCGTATTGCACCCTTCCTGTTTTATTTCATATAAACTTGTTTTCGTTGCATTTTCTACACGTGGTGTAACTAATTACTTATTTTCATTTTACGAAATAAATAATTTAAAACATTATTTGGCCGAATTTGCGCTAGAGTAGATAAGCGTGCTTGGGCGAGAGTAGTACTAGGATTGGTGACCTCCTGGGAAGTCCTCGTGTTGCACCCCTCCCATTTTACTTCATATAATGTTTTTTTACTAGAATTTTCTAAACGTGGTTTAGCTAATTAGTCATTTTAATTTTTCGAAATAAATAATTTGAAACGTTATTTGGACGAATTTGCATTCAAATTCGAGGCACAAGTGCGATAGGAGGTAGGGTTTATATAAATAGATTGCGTAAGAGTTGACGGGTGTAATCATACCAGCAGTAATGCATAGGATCCCATCAGAACTCCGTAGTTAAGCGTGCTTGCGGGATAGTAGTATTATGATAGGTGACCTTCTGGGAAGTCCTCGTGTTGCACCTCTCCAATTTTATTTCATATAAAGTTTTTTTTACTTAAATTTTCTACACGTGGTGTAACTAAATAGTAATTTGCGTTTTGCGAAATAAATAATTTGAAACGTTATTTTTTCGAATTTGCATTCAAATTCGAGACGCAAGTGGATAGGGGGCAGCCTTTATATAAATAGATTGTGTAAGAGTTGACGGGTGTGATCATACCAGCAGTAATACACAGGATCCCATCAGAACTCCGAGGAAGCGTGCTTGTGAGATAGTAGTACAAGGATGGGTGACCTTCCTGGGAGGTCCTCTGTTCAACCCTCCAATTCTATTTCATATAAAGTTTTTTTTAGTTAAATTTTCTACACGTGGTGAAACTAATTAATAATTTGCATTTTGCGTTATTTGGTCGAATTTGCATTCAAATTCGAGGCGCAAGTGGATAAGGGGCAGCCTTATATAAATAAATTGCGCAAGAGTTAACGGGTGGGACGATACCAACACTAATGCACCGGATCATATCAAAACTCCACATTAAGCATGCTTGGGCAAGAGTCGTACTGGATGGCTGATCTCCTGTAATGGCCTCGTGTTGACCCCTCCCATTTTATTTCATATAAAGTTTTTTTAGTTGATTTTTCTAAATGTGGTGTAACTAATTAGTATTTACGTTTTGCGTTATTTGGTCGAATTTGCATTCAAATTCGAGGCGCAAGTGCGATAAAGGGTAGCCTTTATATAAATAGATGGCGCAAGAGTTGATGGGCTCGATCATACCAGCGCTAATGTACCGGATCCCATCAGAACTCCGCAGTTAAGTGTACTTGGGCGAGATTAGTACTTGGTTGGGTGACCTCCAGGGAAGTCCTCGTATTGCACCCCTCCTGTTTTATTTCATATAAACTTGTTTTTCGTTGCATTTTGTACACGTGGTGTAACTAATTACTTATTTTCATTTTACGAAATAAATAATTTAAAACATTATTTGGCCGAATTTCGCTAGAGTAGTTAAGCGTGCTTGGGCGAGAGTAGTACTAGGATTGGTGACCTCCTGGGAAGTCCTCGTGTTGCACCCCTCCCATTTTACTTCATATAATGTTTTTTTCTAGAATTTTCTAAACGTGGTTTAGCTAATTAGTCATTTTAATTTTGCGAAATAAATAATTTGAAACGTTATTTGGACGAATTTGCATTCAAATTCGAGGCACAAGTGCGATAGGAGGTAGGGTTTATATAAATAGATTGCGTAAGAGTTGACGGGTGTAATCATACCAGCAGAATGCATAGGATCCCATCAGAACTCCGTAGTTAAGCGTGCTTGCGGATAGTAGTATTATGATAGGTGACCTTCTGGGAAGTCCTCGTGTTGCACCTCTCCAATTTTATTTCATATAAAGTTTTTTTAGTTAAATTTTCTACACGTGGTGTAACTAAATAGTAATTTGCGTTTTGCGAAATAAATAATTTAAACGTTATTTTTTCGAATTTGCATTCAAATTCGAGACCAAGTGCGATAGGGGGCACCTTTATATAAATAGATTGTGTAAGAGTTGACGGGTGTGATCATACCAGCAGTAATACACAGGATCCCATCAGAACTCCGTAGTGAAGCGTGCTTGTGAGATAGTAGTACAAGGATGGGTGACCTTCCTGGAGGTCCTCGTGTTGCAACCCTCCAATTTTATTTCATATAAAGTTTTTTTTAGTTAAATTTTCTACACGTGGTGAACCTAATTAATAATTTGCATTTTGCGTTATTTGGTCGAATTTGCATTCAAATTCGAGGCGCAAGTACGATAAGGGCAGCCTTTATATAAATAAATTGCGCAAGAGTTAACGGGTGCGACCATACCAACACTAATGCACCGGATCATATCAAAACTCCACAGTTAAGCATGCTTGGGCAAGAGTCGTACTAGGATGGCTGATCTCCTGTAATGGCCTCGTGTTGCACCCCTCCCATTTTATTTATATAAAGTTTTTTTAGTTGATTTTTCTAAATGTGGTGTAACTAATTAGTTATTTACGTTTTGCGTTATTTGGTCGAATTTGTATTCAAATTCGAGGCGCAAGTGCGATAAAGGGTAGTCTTTATATAAATAGATGGCGCAAGAGTTGATGGGCTCGATCATACCAGCGCTAATGTATCGGATCCCATCAGTACTCCGCAGTTAAGTGTACTTGGGCGAGATTAGTACTAGGTTGGGTGACCTCCAGGGAAGTCCTCGTATTGCACCGCTCCTGTTTTATTTCATATAAACTTGTCTTTCGTTGCATTTTGTACAGGTGGTGTAACTAATTACTTATTTTCATTTTACGAAATAAATAATTTAAAACATTATTTGGCCGAATTTGCGCTAGAGTAGTTAAGCGTGCTTGGGCGAGAGTAGTACTAGGATTGGAGACCTCCTGGGAAGTCCTCGTGTTGCACCCCTCCCATTTTACTTCATATAATGTTTTTTTACTAGAATTTTCTAAACGTGGTTTAGCTAATTAGTCATTTTAATTTTGCGAAATAAATAATTTGAAACGTTATTTGGACAAATTTGCATTCAAATTCGAGGCACAAGTGCGATAGGAGGTAGGGTTTATATAAATAGATTGCGTTAGAGTTGACATGTGTAATCATACCAGCAGTAATGCATAGGATCCCATCAGAACTCCGTAGTTAAGCGTGCTTGCGGGATAGTAGTATTATGATAGGTGACCTTCTGGGAAGTCCTTGTGTTGCACCTCTCCAATTTTATTTCGTATAAAGTTTTTTTTAGTTAAATTTTCTACACGTGGTGTAACTAAATAGTAATTTGCGTTTTGCGAAATAAATAATTTGAAACGTTATTTTTTCGAATTTGCATTCAAATTCGAGACGCAAGTGCGATAGGGGGCAGCCTTTATATAAATAGATTGTGTAAGAGTTGACGGGTGTGATCATACCAGCAGTAATACACAGGATCCCATCAGAACTCCGTAGTGAAGCGTGCTTGTGAGATAGTAGTACAAGGATGGGTGACCTTCCTGGGAGGTCCTCGTGTTGCAACCCTCCAATTTTATTTCATATAAAGTTTTTTTTAGTTAAATTTTCTACACGTGGTGAAACTAATTAATAATTTGCATTTTGCGTTATTTGGTCAATTTGCATTCAAATTCGAGGCGCAAGTACGATAAGGGGCAGCCTTTATATAAATAAATTGCGCAAGAGTTAACGGGTGCGACCATACCAACACTAATGCACCGGATCATATCAAAACTCCACAGTTAAGCATGCTTGGGCAAGAGTCGTACTAGGATGGCTGATCTCCTGTAATGGCCTCGTGTTGCACCCCTCCCATTTTATTTATATAAAGTTTTTTTAGTTGATTTTTCTAAATGTGGTGTAACTAATTAGTTATTTACGTTTTGCGTTATTTGGTCGAATTTGTATTCAAATTCGAGGCGCAAGTGCGATAAAGGGTAGTCTTTATATAAATAGATGGCGCAAGAGTTGATGGGCTCGATCATACCAGCGCTAATGTATCGGATCCCATCAGTACTCCGCAGTTAAGTGTACTTGGGCGAGATTAGTACTAGGTTGGGTGACCTCCAGGGAAGTCCTCGTATTGCACCCCTCCTGTTTTATTTCATATAAACTTGTCTTTCGTTGCATTTTGTACACGTGGTGTAACTAATTACTATTTTCATTTTACGAAATAAATAATTTAAAACATTATTTGGCCGAATTTGCGCTAGAGTAGTTAAGCGTGCTTGGGCGAGAGTAGTACTAGGATTGGAGACCTCCTGGGAAGTCCTCGTGTTGCACCCCTCCCATTTTACTTCATATAATGTTTTTTTACTAGAATTTTCTAAACGTGGTTTAGCTAATTAGTCATTTTAATTTTGCGAAATAAATAATTTGAAACGTTATTTGGACGAATTTGCATTCAAATTCGAGGCACAAGTGCGATAGGAGGTAGGGTTTATATAAATAGATTGCGTTAGAGTTGACAGGTGTAATCATACCAGCAGTAATGCATAGGATCCCATCAGAACTCCGTAGTTAAGCGTGCTTGCGGGATAGTAGTATTATGATAGGTGACCTTCTGGGAAGTCCTCGTGTTGCACCTCTCCAATTTTATTTCGTATAAAGTTTTTTTTAGTTAAATTTTCTACACGTGGTGTAACTAAATAGTAATTTGCGTTTTGCGAAATAAATAATTTGAAACCTTATTTTTTCGAATTTGCATTCAAATTCGAGACGCAAGTGCGATAGGGGGCAGCCTTTATATAAATAGATTGTGTAAGAGTTGACGGGTGTGATCATACCAGCAGTAATGCACAGGATCCTATCAGAACTCCGTAGTTAAGCGTTATTTGGTCGAATTTGCATTCAAATTCGAGGCGCAAGTGCGATAAGAGTTAACGGGTGGACGATACCAACACTAATGCACCGGATCATATCAAAACTCCACAGTTAAGCATGCTTGGGCAAGAGTCGTACTAGGATGGCTGATCTCCTGTAATGGCCTCGTGTTGCACCCTCCCATTTTATTTCATATAAAGTTTTTTTATTTGATTTTTCTAAATGTGTAACTAATTAGATATTTACGTTTTGCGTTATTTGGTCGAATTTGCATTCAAATTCGAGGCGCAAGTGCGATAAAGGGTAGCCTTTATATAAATAGATGGCGCAAGAGTTGATGGGCTCGATCATACCAGCGCTAATGTACCGGATCCCATCAGAACTCCGCAGTTAAGTGTACTTGGGCGAGATTAGTACTAGGTTGGGTGACCTCCAGGGAAGTCCTCGTATTGCACCCCTCCTGTTTTATTTCATATAAACTTTTTTTTCGTTGCATTTTCTACACGGGTGTAACTAATTACTTATTTTCATTTTACGAAAAAAATAATTTAAAACATTATTTGGCCGAATTTACGCTAGAGTAGTTAAGCGTGCTTGGGCGAGAGTAGTACTAGGATTGGTGACCTCCTGGGAAGTCCTCGTGTTGCACCCCTCCCATTTTACTTCATATAATGTTTTTTTCTAGAATTTTCTAAACGTGGTTTAGCTAATTAGTCATTTTAATTTTGCAAATAAATAATTTGAAACGTTATTTGGACGAATTTGCATTCAAATTCGAGCCACAAGTGCGATAGGAGGTAGGGTTTATATAAATAGATTGCGTAGAGTTGACAGGTGTAATCATACCAGCAGTAATGCATAGGATCCCATCAGAACTCCGTAGTTAAGCGTGCTTGCGGGATAGTAGTATTATGATAGGTGACCTTCTGGGAAGTCCTCGTGTTGCACCTCTCCAATTTTATTTCATATAAAGTTTTTTTTAGTTAAATTTTCTACACGTGGTGTAACTAAATAGTAATTTGCGTTTTGCGAAATAAATAATTTGAAACGTTATTTTTTCGAATTTGCATTCAAATTCGAGACGCAAGTGCGATAGGGGCAGCCTTTATATAAATAGATTGTGTAAGAGTTGACGGGTGTGATCATACCAGCAGTAATGCACAGGATCCCATCAGAACTCCGTAGTTAAGCGTGCTTGTGAGATAGTAGTACAAGGATGGGTGACCTTCCTGGGAGGTCCTCGTGTTGCAACCCTCCAATTCTATTTCATATAAAGTTTTTTTTAGTTAAATTTTCTACACGTGGTGAAACTAATTAAAATTTGCATTTTGCGTTATTTGGTCGAATTTGCATTCAAATTCGAGGCGCAAGTGCGATAAGGGGCAGCCTTTATATAAATAAATTCCGCAAGAGTTAACGGGTGGGACGATACCAACACTAATGCACCGGATCATATCAAAATCCACAGTTAAGCATGCTTGGGCAAGAGTCGTACTAGGATGGCTGATCTCCTGTAATGGCCTCGTGTTGCACCCCTCCCATTTTATTTCATATAAAGTTTTTTTAGTTGATTTTTCTAAATGTGGTGTAACTAATTAGTATTTACGTTTTGCGTTATTTGGTCGAATTTGCATTCAAATTCGAGGCGCAAGTGCGATAAAGGGTAGCCTTTATATAAATAGATGGCGCAAGAGTTGATGGGCTCGATCATACCAGCGCTAATGTACCGGATCCCATCAGAACTCCGCAGTTAAGTGTACTTGGGCGAGATTAGTACTAGGTTGGGTGACCTCCAGGGAAGTCCTCGTATTGCACCCCTCCTGTTTTTATTTCATATAAACTTGTTTTTCGTTGCATTTTCTGCACGTGGTGTAACTAATTACTTATTTTCATTTTACGAAATAAATAATTTAAAACATTATTTGGCCGAATTTACGCTAGAGTAGTTAAGCGTGCTTGGGCGAGAGTAGTACTAGGATTGGTGACCTCCTGGGAAGTCCTCGTGTTGCACCCCTCCCATTTTACTTCATATAATGTTTTTTTTCTAGAATTTTCTAAACGTGGTTTAGCTAATTAGTCATTTTAATTTTGCGAAATAAATAATTTGAAACGTTATTTGGACGAATTTGCATTCAAATTCGAGCCACAAGTGCGATAGGAGGTAGGGTTTATATAAATAGATTGCGTAAGACTTGACGGGTGTAATCATACCAGCAGTAATGCATAGGATCCCATCAGAACGCCGTAGTTAAGCGTGCTTGCGGGATAGTAGTATTATGATAGGTGACCTTCTGGGAAGTCCTCGTGTTGCACCTCTCCAATTTTATTTCATATAAAGTTTTTTTTAGTTAAATTTTCTACACGTGGTGTAACTAAATAGTAATTTGCGTTTTGCGAAATAAATAATTTGAAACGTTATTTTTTGAATTTGCATTCAAATTCGAGACGCAAGTGCGATAGGGGGCAACCTTTATATAAATAGATTGTGTAAGAGTTGACGGGTGTGATCATACCAGCAGTAATACACAGGATCCCATCGGAACTCCGTAGTGAAGCGTGCTGGTGAGATAGTAGTACAAGGATGGGTGACCTTCCTGGGAGGTCCTCGTGATGCAACCCTCCAATTTTATTTCATATAAAATTTTTTTTAGTTAAATTTTCTACACGTGGTGAAACTAATTAATAATTTGCATTTTGCGTTATTTGGTCGAATTTGCATTAAAATTAGAGGCGCAAGTACGATAAGGGGCAGCCTTTATATAAATAAATTGCGCAAGAGTTAACGGGTGCGACCATACCAACTCTAATGCACCGGATCATATCAAAACTCCATAGTTAAGCATGCTTGGGCAAGAGTCGTACTAGGATGGCTAATCTCCTGTAATGGCCTCGTGTTGCACCCCTCCCATTTTATTTCATATAAAGTTTTTTTAGTTGATTTTTCTAAATGTGGTGTAACGAATTAGTTATTTACGTTTTGCGTTATTTGGTCGAATTTGCATTCAAATTCGAGGCAAAGTGCGATAAAGGGTAGCCTTTATATAAATAGATGGCGCAAGAGTTGATGGGCTCGATCATACAAGCGCTAATGTACCGGATCCCATCAGAACTCCGCAGTTAAGTGTACTTGGGCGAGATTAGTACTAGGTTGGGTGACCTCCAGGGAAGTCCTCGTATTGCACCCCTCCTGTTTTATTTCATATAAACTTGTTTTTCGTTGCATTTTGTACACGTGGTGTAACTAATTACTTATTTTCATTTTACAAAATAAATAATTTAAAACATTATTTGGCCGAATTTGCGCTAGAGTAGTTAAGCGTGCTTGGGCGAGAGTAGTACTAGGATTGGTGACCTCCTGGGAAGTCCTCGTGTTGCACCCCTCCCATTTTACTTCATATAATGTTTTTTTACTAGAATTTTCTAAACGTGGTTTAGCTAATTAGTCATTTTAATTTTGCGAAATAAATAATTTGAAACGTTATTTGGACGAATTTGCATTCAAATTCGAGGCACAAGTGCGATAGGAGGTAGGGTTTATATAAATAGATTGCGTAAGAGTTGACAGGTGTAATCATACCAGCAGTAATGCATAGGATCCCATCAGAACTCCGTAGTTAAGCGTGCTTGCGGGATAGTAGTATTATGATAGGTGACCTTCTGGGAAGTCCTCGTGTTGCACCTCTCCAATTTTATTTCATATAAAGTTTTTTTTAGTTAAATTTTCTACACGTGGTGTAACTAAATAGTAATTTGCGTTTTGCGAAATAAATAATTTGAAACGTTATTTTTTCGAATTTGCATTCAAATTCAAGACGCAAGTGCGATAGGGGGCAGCCTTTATATAAATAGATTGTGTAAGAGTTGACGGGTGTGATCATGCCAGCAGTAATGTACAGGATACCATCAGAACTCCGTAGTTAAGCGTGCTTGTGAGATAGTAGTACAAGGATGGGTGACCTTCCTGGGAGGTCCTCGTGTTGCAACCCTCCAATTCTATTTCATATAAAGTTTTTTTAAGTTAAATTTTCTACACGTGGTGAAACTAATTAATAATTTGCATTTTGCGTTATTTGGTCGAATTTGCATTCAAATTCGAGGCGCAAGTGCGATAAGGGGCAGCCTTTATATAAATAAATTGCGCAAGAGTTAACGGGTGGGACGATACCATCACTAATGCACCGGATCATATCAAAACTCCACAGTTAAGCATGCTTGGGCAAGAGTCGTACTAGGATGGCTGATCTCCTGTAATGGCCTCGTGTTGCGCCCCTCCCATTTTATTTCATATAAAGTTTATTTAGTTGATTTTTCTAAACGTGGTGTAACTAATTAGTTATTTACGTTTTGCTTTATTTGGTCGAATTTGCATTCAAATTCGAGGCGCAAGTGCGATAAAGGGTAGCCTTTATATAAATAGATGGCGCAAGAGTTGATCGGCTCGATCATACCAGCGCTAATGTACCGGATCCCATCAGAACTCCGCAGTTAAGTGTACTTGGGCGAGATTAGTATTAGGTTGGGTGACCTCCAGGGAAGTCCTCGTATTGCACCCCTCCTGTTTTATTTCATATAAACTTGTTTTTCGTTGCATTTTGTACACGTGGTGTAACTAATTACTTATTTTCATTTTACGAAATAAATAATTTAAAACATTATTTGGCCGAATTTGCGCTAGAGTAGTTAAGCGTGCTTGGGGAGAGTAGTACTAGGATTGGTGACCTCCTGTGAAGTCCTCGTGTTGCACCCCTCCCATTTTACTTCATATAATGTTTTTTTACTAGAATTTTCTAAACGTGGTTTAGCTAATTAGTTATTTTAATTTTGCGAAATAAATAATTTGAAACGTTATTTGGACGAATTTGCATTCAAATTCGAGCCACAAGTGCGATAGGAGGTAGGGTTTATATAAATAGATTGCGTAAGAGTTGACGGGTGTAATCATACCAGCAGTAATCCATAGGATCCCATCAGAACTCCGTAGTTAAGCGTGCTTGCGGGATAGTAGTATTATGATAGGTGACCTTCTGGGAAGTCCTCGTGTTGCACCTCTCCAATTTTATTTCATATAAAGTTTTTTTTAGTTAAATTTTCTACACGTGGTGTAACTAAATAGTAATTTGCGTTTTGCGAAATAAATAATTTGAAACGTTATTTTTTCGAATTTGCATTCAAATTCGAGACGCAAGTGCGATAGGGGCAGCCTTTATATAAATAGATTGTGTAAGAGTTGACGGGTGTGATCATACCAGCAGTAATACACAGGATCCCATCGGAACTCCGTAGTGAAGCGTGCTTGTGAGATAGTAGTACAAGGATGGGTGACCTTCCTGGGAGGTCCTCGTGTTGCAACCCTCCAATTTTATTTCATATAAAATTTTTTTTAGTTAAATTTTCTACACGTGGTGAAACTAATTAGTAATTTGCATTTTGCGTTATTTGGTCGAATTTGCATTCAAATTCGAGGCGCAAGTGCGATAAGGGGCAGCCTTTATATAAATAAATTGCGCAAGAGTTAACGGGTGGGACGATACCAACACTAGTGCACCGGATCATATCAAAACTCCACAGTTAAGCATGCTTGGGCAAGAGTCGTACTAGGATGGCTGACCTCCTGTAATGTCCTCGTGTTGCACCCATCCCATTTTATTTCATATAAATTTTTTTTAGTTGATTTTTCTAAACGTGGTGTAACTAATTAGTTATTTACGTTTTGCGTTATTTGGTCAAATTTGCATTCAAATTCGAGGCGCAAGTGCGATAAAGGGTAGCCTTTACATAAATAGATTGCGCAAGAGTTGATGGGCTCGATCATACCAGCGCTAATGTATCGGATCCCATCAGAACTCCGCAGTTAAGTGTACTTGGGCGAGATTAGTATTAGGTTGGGTGACCTCCAGGGAAGTCCTCGTACTGCACCCCTCCTGTTTTATTTCATATAAACTTGTTTTTCGTTGCATTTTGTACACGTGGTGTAACTAATTACTTATTTTCATTTTACAAAATAAATAATTTAAAACATTATTTGGCCGAATTTGCGCTAGAGTAGTTAAGCGTGCTTGGGCGAGAGTAGTACTAGGATTGGTGACCTCCTGGGAAGTCCTCGTGTTGCACCCCTCCCATTTTACTTCATATAATGTTTTTTTTCTAGAATTTTCTAAACGTGGTTTAGCTAATTAGTCATTTTAATTTTGCGAAATAAATAATTTGAAACGTTATTTGGACGAATTTGCATTCAAATTCGAGCCACAAGTGCGATAGGAGGTAGGGTTTATATAAATAGATTGCGTTAGAGTTGACAGGTGTAATCATACCAGCAGTAATGCATAGGATCCCATCAGAACTCCGTAGTGAAGCGTGCTTGCGGGATAGTAGTATTATGATAGGTGACCTTCTGGGAAGTCCTCGTGTTGCACCTCTCCAATTTTATTTCATATAAAGTTTTTTTTAGTTAAATTTTCTACACGTGGTGTAACTAAATAGTAATTTGCTTTTTGCGAAATAAATAATTTGAAACGTTATTTTTTCGAATTTGCATTCAAATTCGAGACGCAAGTACGATAGGGGGCAACCTTTATATAAATAGATTGTGTAAGAGTTGACGGGTGTGATCATACCAGCAGTAATACACAGGATCCCATCGGAACTCCGTAGTGAAGCGTGCTGGTGAGATAGTAGTACAAGGATGGGTGACCTTCCTGGGAGGTCCTCGTGTTGCAACCCTCCAATTTTATTTCATATAAAATTTTTTTTAGTTAAATTTTCTACACGTGGTGAAACTAATTAATAATTTGCATTTTGCGTTATTTGGTCGAATTTGCATTAAAATTAGAGGCGCAAGTACGATAAGGGGCAGCCTTTATATAAATAAATTGCGCAAGAGTTAACGGGTGCGACCATACCAACACTAATGCACCGGATCATATCAAAACTCCACAGTTAAGCATGCTTGGGCAAGAGTCGTACTAGGATGGCTATCTCCTGTAATGGCCTCGTGTTGCACCCCTCCCATTTTATTTCATATAAAGTTTTTTTAGTTGATTTTTCTAAATGTGGTGTAACGAATTAGTTATTTACGTTTTGCGTTATTTGGTCGAATTTGCATTCAAATTCGAGGCGCAAGTGCGATAAAGGGTAGCCTTTATATAAATAGATGGCGCAAGAGTTGATGGGCTCGATCATACAAGCGCTAATGTACCGGATCCCATCAGAACTCCGCAGTTAAGTGTACTTGGGCGAGATTAGTACTAGGTTGGGTGACCTCCAGGGAAGTCCTCGTATTGCACCCCTCCTGTTTTATTTCATATAAACTTGTTTTTCGTTGCATTTTGTACACGTGGTGTAACTAATTACTTATTTTCATTTTACAAATAAATAATTTAAAACATTATTTGGCCGAATTTGCGCTAGAGTAGTTAAGCGTGCTTGGGCGAGAGTAGTACTAGGATTGGTGACCTCCTGGGAAGTCCTCGTGTTGCACCCCTCCGATTTTACTTCATATAATGTTTTTTTACTAGAATTTTCTAAACGTGGTTTAGCTAATTAGTCATTTTAATTTTGCAAAATAAATAATTTGAAACGTTATTTGGACGAATTTGCATTCAAATTCGAGGCACAAGTGCGATAGGAGGTAGGGTTTATATAAATAGATTGCGTAAGAGTTGACAGGTGTAATCATACCAGCAGTAATGCATAGGATCCCATCAGAACTCCGTAGTTAAGCGTGCTTGCGGGATAGTAGTATTATGATAGGTGACCTTCTGGGAAGTCCTCGTGTTGCACCTCTCCAATTTTATTTCATATAAAGTTTTTTTTAGTTAAATTTTCTACACGTGGTGTAACTAAATAGTAATTTGCGTTTTGCGAAATAAATAATTTGAAACGTTATTTTTTCGAATTTGCATTCAAATTCAAGACGCAAGTGCGATAGGGGGCAACCTTTATATAAATAGATTGTGTAAGAGTTGACGGGTGTGATCATGCCAGTAGTAATGCACAGGATCCCATCAGAACTCCGTAGTTAAGCATGCTTGTGAGATAGTAGTACAAGGATGGGTGACCTTCCTGGGAGGTCCTCGTGTTGCAACCCTCCAATTCTATTTCATATAAAGTTTTTTTAAGTTAAATTTTCTACACGTGGTGAAACTAATTAATAATTTGCATTTTGCGTTATTTGGTCGAATTTGCATTCAAATTCGAGGCGCAAGTGCGATAAGGGGCAGCCTTTATATAAATAAATTGCGCAAGAGTTAACGGGTGGGACGATACCATCACTAATGCACCGGATCATATCAAAACTCCACAGTTAAGCATGCTTGGGCAAGAGTCGTACTAGGATGGCTGATCTCCTGTAATGGCCTCGTGTTGCGCCCCTCCCATTTTATTTCATATAAAGTTTTTTTAGTTGATTTTTCTAAACGTGGTGTAACTAATTAGTTATTTACGTTTTGCTTTATTTGGTCGAATTTGCATTCAAATTCGATGCGCAAGTGCGATAAAGGGTAGCCTTTATATAAATAGATGCGCAAGAGTTGATCGGCTCGATCATACCAGCGCTAATGTACCGGATCCCATCAGAACTCCGCAGTTAAGTGTACTTGGGCGAGATTAGTATTAGGTTGGGTGACCTCCAGGGAAGTCCTCGTATTGCACCCCTCCTGTTTTATTTCATATAAACTTGTTTTTCGTTGCATTTTGTACACGTGGTGTAACTAATTACTTATTTTCATTTTACGAAATAAATAATTTAAAACATTATTTGCCGAATTTGCGCTAGAGTAGTTAAGCGTGCTTGGGGAGAGTAGTACTAGGATTGGTGACCTCCTGTGAAGTCCTCGTGTTGCACCCCTCCCATTTTACTTCATATAATGTTTTTTTACTAGAATTTTCTAAACGTGGTTTAGCTAATTAGTTATTTTAATTTTGCGAAATAAATAATTTGAAACGTTATTTGGACGAATTTGCATTCAAATTCGAGCCACAAGTGCGATAGGAGGTAGGGTTATATAAATAGATTGCGTAAGAGTTGACGGGTGTAATCATACCAGCAGTAATCCATAGGATCCCATCAGAACTCCGTAGTTAAGCGTGCTTGCGGGATAGTAGTATTATGATAGGTGACCTTCTAGGAAGTCCTCGTGTTGCACCTCTCCAATTTTATTTCATATAAAGTTTTTTTTAGTTAAATTTTCTACACGTGGTGTAACTAAATAGTAATTTGCGTTTTGCGAAATAAATAATTTGAAACGTTATTTTTTCGAATTTGCATTCAAATTCGAGACGCAAGTGCATAGGGGGCAGCCTTTATATAAATAGATTGTGTAAGAGTTGACGGGTGTGATCATACCAGCAGTAATACACAGGATCCCATCGAACTCCGTAGTGAAGCGTGCTTGTGAGATAGTAGTACAAGGATGGGTGACCTTCCTGGGAGGTCCTCGTGTTGCAACCCTCCAATTTTATTTCATATAAATTTTTTTTAGTTAAATTTTCTACACGTGGTGAAACTAATTAGTAATTTGCGTTTTGCGTTATTTGGTCGAATTTGCATTCAAATTCGAGGCGCAAGTGCGATAAGGGGCAGCCTTTATATAAATAAATTGCGCAAGAGTTAACGGGTGGGACGATACCAACACTAATGCACCGGATCATATCAAAACTCCACAGTTAAGCATGCTTGGGCAAGAGTCGTACTAGGATGGCTGACCTCCTGTAATGGCCTCGTGTTGCACCCATCCCATTTTATTTCATATAAATTTTTTTAGTTGATTTTTCTAAACGTGGTGTAACTAATTAGTTATTTACGTTTTGCGTTATTTGGTCAATTTGCATTCAAATTCGAGGCGCAAGTGCGATAAAGGGTAGCCTTTACATAAATAGATTGCGCAAGAGTTGATGGGCTTGATCATACCAGCGCTAATGTACCGGATCCCATCAGAACTCCGCAGTTAAGTGTACTTGGCGAGATTAGTATAGTTGGGTGACCTCCAGGGAAGTCCTCGTACTGCACCCCTCCTGTTTTATTTCATATAAACTTGTTTTTCGTTGCATTTTGTACACGTGGTGTAACTAATTACTTATTTTCATTTTACGAAATAAATAATTTAAAACATTATTTGGCCGAATTTGCGCTAGAGTAGTTAAGCGTGCTTGGGTGAGAGTAGTACTAGATTGGTGACCTCCTGGGAAGTCCTCGTGTTGCACCCCTCCGATTTTACTTCATATAATGTTTTTTTACTAGAATTTTCTAAACGTGGTTTAGCTAATTAGTTATTTTAATTTTGCGAAATAAATAATTTGAAACGTTATTTGGACGAATTTGCATTCAAATTCGAGCCACAAGTGCGATAGGAGGTAGGGTTTATATAAATAGATTGCATAAGAGTTGAAGGGTGTAATCATACCAGCAGTAATCCATAGGATCCCATCAGAACTCCGTAGTTAAGCGTGCTTGCGGGATAGTAGTATTATGATAGGTGACCTTCTGGGAATCCTCGTGTTGCACCTCTCCAATTTTCTTTCATATAAAGTTTTTTTAGTTAAATTTTCTACACGTGGTGTAACTAAATAGTAATTTGCGTTTTGCGAAATAAATAATTTGAAACGTTATTTTTTCGAATTTGCATTCAAATTCGAGACGCAAGTGCGATAGGGCAGCGTTTATATAAATAGATTGTGTAGAGTTGATGGTGTGATCATACCAGCAGTAATACACAGGATCCATCAGAACTCCTATAGCGTGCTTGAATAGTAGTACAAGGATGGGTGACCTTCCTGGGAGTCCTCGTGTTGCAACCCTCTAATTTTATTTCATACAAAATTTTTTTTAGTTAATTTTCTACACGTGGTGAACTAATAGTAATTTGCTTTTGCGTTATTTGTCGATTTGCATTCAATTCGAGGCGCAATCATAATTTATAATATTCGAGATAAGTGGCAACCATCTATTATACATTAGATTCAAGTTACTGGGCGATGTTGACGATACCGCAATCTTTTTATGCACCTGGATCATATCAAAATCGAGATCATACCAGCGCTAATGTACGGATCCCATCAGAACTCCGCAGTTAAGTGTCCTGGGGAAGATTAGTATTAGGGTTGGGTGACCTCCAGGGAAGTCCTCGTATTGCACCCTCCTGTTTTATTTCATATAAACTTGTTTCTTGTTGAATTTTCTACACTGGTGTAACTAATTACTTATTTTCATTTACGAAATAAATAATTTAAAAACATTATTTGCCGAATTGCGCTAGAGTAGCTAAGCGTGCTTTGGGCGAGAGTAGTACTAGGATTGGTGACCTCCTGGAAGTCTCGTGTTGCACCTCCCTTTTACTTCATATAGTTTTTTTACAGAATTTTCTAACGTGTGGTTAGCTATTAGTTTTTAATTTGAATAATAATTTGAAACTTATTTGGACGATTTGCCATTCAAATCGAGCACTAAGGAGGCTAGG